>NW_012115511.1:3706117-3735880 GCF_000951035.1 Colobus angolensis palliatus
GGGAAACAAACAACGCTCGTTGGTTGACCTCGTGGCGTTCCTAAGTATACTTGTCATGTGATGTCAAGATCCCCAGGTTTACATTCTAGTCCACTCTTTTTACTTTATAAAAGGTTGAATCCTCAGTCTCTCTAATCTAAAGGAAGGGGTGTGACCTGTACCTTTGAGATACCCAGTCTCTGTTGCTGTACTGTTCATCTGAGCATTTTTTAAGATAACATTAATGATAAACTTATGTTGAGAATAGCAGTCTTATGATAAGTCAGACATGATTATTAATGTGCCAGTGAATATCTGGGTAAACTTAAGAAAGAATATTCTACTCTTGCTTTATTTGTGAAGGGTCAAACTGAATCCTGAACCACACTGACGAGCTGAAATGCAGCTGCTCAGTTCAAGTGCACTTAAATCTTTAAGATGTTCCGTCTGGCTGATGTGTGCAAAACATGCACTGGCAGATGGTATATGTTCACTGACCATTAGCTCTTCTTCCTTAAATTACTTTTATGTACCTCATACATGGCTAGGTTCCCAACTAGTGCCTCTCACTGACTGGAGCTTCGAAAATTCAAGAGTTTGTCATCCAAGTACTCATTTGAATTTTTTTGTGTTACAAACACTTTACATTTTCCATGATGCAGCCCATATATATATATATATACACACACACACACACACACACACACACATACATACATACATACATGACACGGTTAAACAGCAAACCCCCAGTGAGGCTGAGAGCAGACAGCTTTTAATCACAGCTGCAGCCACTGGGGGGTCCATTTGAAAATGTGTCACAAGCAGTAACCAGTGAGTATAGACTTATAAGTGATGGGGGAGTGCCTCTTTCAAGTAGCACTCGGCTTGGAAGTCATTCTCTCTCTGCCAAGAGCCATAGCAGTCTATGAAATCCTTTCTGTTGGAGTAAAGAGAGGATTTTCCAACATGCACCTATGTAGGTATTTGTAGAAATGTAACAGACCTGCAACTTCAACCTGTACAAGGATCTCTGCAGCGGTAAACAGGAACAGAAATAGCTAGTGCAGGTGAGAAGTAAAATAGAGCTGATGAAGACTTCTTCCTTGAAACTCTGAAATTGTTACTATCACAGTAGAAGACGTTGAGACTTCTTTGCAATTTGTTTATCATCCCTGACAGAAGAAAGTGACTGGTCCACCGTGGAACAGCATTGCACGTGTGCAAGAATAGGACGTGGCATGTGCCGATACAGGACACTCACAGGGGCCATCAGAGACCCAAGAACAAGATGGGGAGAAAAGGAGAAGCGGGAGAGGTAGTTTCTATTAGCAAAATCACAATAAAAATTTTCACCATGTCCTACCAGGAGAGGACTGCAATCACCATCAGAAACTACACAGTGATTATTTGTCTCCTTCAAGCATTATTAAGGAATAAAAATATGTTCCACTTATTGAATGCCTTTACCAGACAGGCTCCTTAGGTGAATCTAATGTTACCCCAGCTATGCAAGGTATCAGCCCCATTGTATGGGTAAGAGATGGAGGCTCAGTAGGCTGTTTCTTGCCCCAAAGGCACACAGCTAAGTGGTAAAGCTGCATTTTCAACCCTGGCCGATTCATCTCCAAAAGTCAGCACCTTTTATACCCAGTAGGCATTGAGTAAAAAATTCAAGGCTTATGGACTTAGTAACTCATGGGGTACCCCAGATTTTGGATTATGAGCCAGAGCCAGTGGCTGTGAAAGGTGTGAAAGCCTGGATACCCTAGTCCCAGACATCATCTTCCCTATGGAATGTAGGAACAAAACAGTTCTCTGGATGACTTTGCTTGAATGAAACATATGGGGCAATATGGTACAGTAGACAGGACATCAGATAGTGTTTAATACCCAGGCTTGCATTCAGCTTCACCCTCTAGATAAACATGGCAAGCCACTTAACCACTTTTTAACTTGGTTTTCTTGTCTAGAAAGTAAAAAGTCTATAATAAAACAATATTTCCCAAAGTGCATTCCACAAAACACTTGCCCCAAAAGACACTCTGCAATGAAAGAGCTCTGCAGTCGTACCCACATGGAAAACTCAGCAGGGAAGTCTACCAGGAAAGAAGTCCATCTAATTATCTTATCCTAGCATTTCCTAAGATTATCTGACCCTGGGAGGTCTTTGCCTTATAACTCTTATATTATCTAATAGATCTGGAATGGGCAAGGTTAGATTATCTGTAAATTACTGAACTAATTTTTAATGATTCTATAATACTAAGCTCAAACACTTCTACAAGTACCTATTTGTGTAGTGCTTCTCACATTCTAACAACTTTTACCTAATTAATGTTTCTTAGAGTTTATTATGTGTAGTTACCATATATGATATATGATTTACTACGTACTGTTTGGACGAACGGAGGCAGGATGGCGCACTTCCGGGTTCTTCTTCACCACCAGCTCTTCCCGCGCGCGCGCGAAAATGCAGCCACCGCCCAGGGAAGGTGCAGACCAACCAGGCATGCGTCAGGTGACGTCAATCTGAAGAGACCAAGATTTACCTGGTCGCACCTGCGGAACGCCCCCCCGACACGCCCGTGCCCCGCCTATTGCCCTCCCACTCCTAGAAAAGCCGCTCTCCGCCAGTGAGCCACGGCGCCTTCTCACAGCTCCACTCCTGTTGGGATGTCAGGACTGTGGGAACTCCATCCGAGAGCCCCACCGGGGGACTCTGCCGGCCTTCTTTGCCAGAGGCCGACAGACTTCTCCCTACCCACCTTCTTTCCCTGAAGCTAGGTGACCAAAATAAACTTGCAGTTTTGCTCCTGACCTTTGCCTACCCGCTGGTTCTTTTGCGCCCGCTCGGCTGGTCTTAAAAAAACAAATCACTAACCATATATACTGTCATTATATGCTAATTTCTGATGTACTTTCCTATAATTTTTAAATAGAGATGTCCCAGTGTATTTCTATGATAAAGCCTTGAAAGAGTAGGTACGGGGACTGTATTAAGGAGGAGAATTCAACCTGGGCTTTGTGTTTTTTTAACCAGGCTGCTAAAAATAATACCACATAAACAAATATGTAATTCAGCCAAAGACCTTCAATAATTTAACCAACAGAGTTTTGATAAGCATAGTCATTCTATTTTATAGTCGGAGAAACTAAATATAGCGAGATAATTAACTCAGCAAAGCATCCATATCCAGTGGCAGCCACGCGATGGAAATACCCACACCTCTCTACACTGAGCTTGAACGAGGTCCAGCATATTTTTACGTACATACAAACTAACAACGAAACAGGCCATCAGAACAGCTTTGAGAAAAATGCAAATAACATAGGCAGGCTTCAAAAATCCAGGGAAACAATTCATTTGGTTGTGAAGCACTCGAGTATGGTAGTTAACAATACCCAACAGATTTATTCCTAGAATTCAATAGAAAAATTACGTTCATTATGAAGAAAAAAAATGTATTGGATTTTCCCTCGTCTCTAAATGCTACATTTCAACTTAGGAAAGGATAGAAACAAATTACGTACATCCAATTTAAGATGCAAACACACCATCATATTTTGTGTTCAGTTTCTCCCATGGAGAAGAGGTAAAAATTGAAATCAAAAAGAATTAAGAGGAAGAAATGAGGCATTGGTAGGTTTGGGGAAAGGGCAACGTCAAGTGTGAATATCGTTAAGAAAATAGTCGTGAAGAAAAACAAACTTAGTTTCTTTTATCAGTTACCAAATATTAATTAGTTTAGCTCTTGATATGATATTTAATGTGAGAGTATTTCTCTCAAAAGTTTTAAAACATTTCCAATTTTTCATCATTCACTATTTCCTTACTTTTTCAGTAGTTTTTAAAACAAGAACTTCTATTTGACTTTCTGAAATAAGACCATATTTTATTTTTATAAGTGTTTTTTATTGATGTAAGTGTACGTATTTATTGTAGAACATTTTGAAAATTTGGAAAGATCAAAGAAGGATACTAAAACTATTATAAATTTACCCACAACTGATTATTTTATTTTAAATGTCAGTTTTTGGGCCGCAAACAAAAATTATTTTGAAAAAAAGTGGAAAATCCCACATTTCTAGCAAATATTCAACAGACAAAAATTTCCATTATAATGCACTTCATTATAAAGCTTATACATGCATACCTTTGATTGTTCCACAGTAGATTTTTTTCACAGCCAAATATTGATCCCAGCATGCACTTCCTTCCTCAACTCAACATTCCCAGCTGCTATCGCTTTCCCCATGTCTCTCCATTTTACAGTTAGTGTGGCTGAAATTTTCTTTAATCCTATCCCAAAATATGTAAGATAAGTATTCTATGACAATCAAGCAGGACATTCAAAATTAAAAATAAATGCTGCATGTAACAGTGGCGTACTAAAGAGGGGACCCCATGGATATTGTCTAATTTAGCGCTAATTACTGGCAGGACCAAGAATTGCTGTCTCTTCTATCTTGATTCCCATACCAATGTGGTTTTCTATACCTCGTGAAGGATATTGTGAGACTCGGCTGAGCCCGTGGCTCACACCTGTAACCCCAGCGCTTTGGAAGGCCAAGGCAGGCTGTTCAGAAGGTCAGGACTGCGAGACCAGCCTGGCAAACACGGTGGAACTAAAAATACAAAAAATTAGCCGGGCATGGTTGCGGGCGTCTGTAATCCCAGCTACTCAGGAGGCTGAGGCAGGAGAATGGCTTGAACCTGGGAGGCGGAGGTTGCAGTGAACCGAGATCACGCCACTGCACTCCAGCCTGGGTGACAGGGCGAGACTCCATCTCGAAAAAACAACAACAAAAAGATATTGTGAGACTCAAGTGAGGCAACGTACAGATAATGTGTATGAATATGTTTGGAAAGATATAAAAGTACTACACAAACAGACTATTTTCTACAATACCGCTTCCCACGTTAGGGGGTCTAACTGGGACTTACTTTTCTCTCCACACCCTCAGTTTGGAGCACGAGCCACCAAATCGTTGAAGTTGAAGACTCAAATAGATGCTATAGCGGATGCTGTGGGATGCTGCCCAGATCCTCCCTTTATTTTTTATTTTTTGAGACGGAGTCTCGCTCTATTGCCAGGCTGGAGTGCGATGGCACCTTTAGAACCAAGGCACTCATTTCCCAGTAGCCAGGCATGTTGCCCCTCAGTGGCTCACAATAGAGGAGTCCTTTCTCAGGAATTGCTCCTGCCTGAAAGGAGCTGCCTCTCTCAAGGTCCTATCTGTTCCTCTGGGGCAGCCTGGATTTTGCCTTATGGCCTGCAAAGCCTGAAATATTTACCATTTACCTCTTTACAGAAAAAGTTTGCTGACCCGCGAGCTCCGCCCTGGGTTTGATCAGTTGCCTCAACTGATATTCATGCTCTAAGACTAGCATTCAATCAGAAAAGCCACATTCCAGGCATGGCCGCCACAAACATTGTTCACTGACCACCACTCCCTCCCCCTGCATTTTGCTGTTTAGTATCATTTATATCAATTTGGGTAGAATTAGTGCCTTATTGATCAGCATTAATGGAGGTTAGAAATGGGTTCTCATTTGGTTAAATTAGTCATATTCAAAATATGTGTATTGGCTAAAATATTTTGGAAACCTTCCCCACCTTTGTATGCAAGCAGAGAATATTAATGATCTAGCAAGTGTTGTTGTCTATGCTTATAGATCTTGCTTGTAGAACTTTGCCATATCTGCCTTAATGAACCTTCATGTGAGGTATGCTAGATTCATCTAAAATGACAGAGAACTATGACTTCATTAAGCTTTCAGACAAGTTAAGTAAACTATTTGGAAATAATTGGTAATAAAAGCGTGCTTAATAAATATCTGAACATATGGCAGCTCTTGTTCTGAGAGCTTGTTTTCATCATAACCAGAATGCAAGGCTTTGAGGACGACTTAGCAAACCCTCACTCATCTCTAACCATAACGGTAGTTTTGGTGGCCTACCGTTATCTACCAAAAATAACCTAACAGTTGTGCATACAAATGTTGCCCCAGGCCATCTGCTACACAACCCACTGTACCGGGTGATGACCCCCAGTCAGGTGAACGCTGTATTAGAGGCAAACAAGCTCGTTACACAGTGAAATAAGGTCTAGAGCTTCTGTTAAAAGGGTGTCCCAGGCAAATTACACTATTTGCTAGTCCCACTAATCCCCAACACTTTGTCAAGGGAATATTTGGTTAAGGTGAATGTACAGAATCATCTTGAAAGAAAAAAAATAATACAGCAAATACAAGACTTCCTTTGGTGTAACAGGATGGTATTTCATTACCAACAATGAGTGTGCACATATGGGCAGTTTAAGGGTCTCTTGTCTTTTTGTTGAAAAGAAAATGAGTCTGTAGTATACTTGAGGAAAGGGTTTCACAGATCTGCCCATATTGCATATTTGCAATGCATCACAGACGCAATAAAATCATGATGCTTGTCTGTTAGCTAATCATTTTCTTTTTCAGATAAGTGTCCTCTTCCCCTGTCAGTATCCACATGAGGTCTCTATCCCTCTCCAAGTCCCACCATGAATGCCACGTCCTCTTAACTATGCTTATACTCTAGAGTCTACTCCAATTGATAATGAAAACCGATGCAGCTGTATTTAAACAGAGATAAGCAAATAAGCCAAACCGCTCATCACTGTAAACCTGTAGATTGAAATAACAACATAACAATCAACCAAACAGGAGTCTGCCAGTCTGGATTTCTACAAAGCATCTAGCACACAGTTGGACACACCTCCTCGGAATCCTCACCTTGAACCTCTACAGCTCCTTTGCCCCAGGAGGTTAAAATGACTGTATGGACAATGCTTCATGTATACTTATCTGGGAAGAAAGGGAGACACTGGTATTGACAACCTAATGGCACCATCAATTCAATTTCTGCTGCCTTTGTGAAAAAGCATCAATAAGAGTTCAATCCAGGATCATCTAGATCTGGTCTTTTGGTAATGGGGTTATACAGCAGTATTGACATTGCATACACATACCCTATATTCATACACTCTTCATAATCTGAGGGCTTCAAATAGCTATCAGGATTTAATCAGAATACAACTCAGATTAAAGTGAATTTACATTTAGCAATTTGAATGTAGAATTGCTTGGGAGTTCCAAAGAGAGAATATCTGGTCTCTGTCCTAAAAAGAGCTTACTTTCTAGCATCTTAAAAACTCTAGCAGAGACACTTAATTAATGTGTGTGTGTGTGTGTGTGTGTGTGTATCTCAACATTTGCAACCTTTTGCAAAAGTGAGATAGTCAGTTTCCAGAATAGAAAGACCTGTTCTCTAGTCCCAGCGTTTTAAAACTGTGCTCTGAGAAGTCCTAAGGGTTTTAGAGAGGTGCCTCCAGGACCTCAAAGGGAGACAAGGGAAGACCTAAGTGCCCACTCCCAGTTTTTAAGACCATATTGGCTCTTCCCATCTATTTTATATGGAGTCTTTAGTATACTTGAGGAAAGGGTTTGACAGATCTGCCCATATTGCATATTTACAATGCATCACAGATGCAATAAAATCATGATACTTTGTCTGTTAGCTAATCATTTTCTTTTTCTTTTTTAAAAATATAATTTATTTTCATTTTAAGTTCCAGGATACATGTGCAGGACATGCAGGTTTGTTACACAGGTAAATGTGTGCCACGATGGTTTGCTGCACCTATCAATGATTTACTTTTCCAAAACACTTAGGCGTTAGACCCTACAGCTGAGATGTTTGAGTCCCTGGCAGGCAGACATGTGTGAAAATTCCCAATACTGGGCACTCTGTCTGATACAAAATAGGCTCTCAGTAAGTGTGTTTGATTGATTGATTGATAGGAAAGAAGGAAGGAAGGAAGGAAGGAAGGAAGGAAGGAAGGAAGGAAGGAAGGAAGGAAGGAAGGAAGGAAGGAAGGAAATGGAAGGGAGAAAAAGGAAGGAAGGGAGGGAAGGAGAGAGGAAAGGAAAGGAAGGGTAGGGAAGGAAAAGGAAGGGAGAAAGGGAGAAAGGAAAGGAAAGGAAAGCAAAGGAAAAAGGGAAGTTCAGAGCAAGGATTAGCTTTGGTTGATATTTTTAGCATACATTCAGCTATGTCTGAAACTATATAATATGAAGCTGAGGCCTCACCCGGCTATCATACGTCTCTGACTCTGCACACACATACACACTGACCCATATGCTGCTTCCAGAAGCAGAAGTGAGCTCAGTTTGTGTGACTGCATTACTTGTTGTAAATAGGACAAGATGGAAGAATGTCATAGCTACACTGGAAAG
Source organism: Colobus angolensis palliatus (assembly GCF_000951035.1). NCBI lineage: Eukaryota > Metazoa > Chordata > Mammalia > Primates > Cercopithecidae > Colobus > Colobus angolensis. Next base: position 3,714,372 of record NW_012115511.1, read on the forward strand.
GAAAAGGAAAGTCTCATTTTGCCCCAGGACTGAAGTTGAATGGGAGAGGAGCGACTACCAAGCTAGTCCAGGGATTAGTGCACCAACTGAAGGCAGCAGAGCCCCAGGGGGCCCCAGGTGTGCACAGAGACCACACCCCAAGGGCTCAGCCTTTGGGCTCTGTCTCCTCGTTCAGCTGGAAGCATCTTCATGTCACTGAGGGAAGCCGGCCACTGCCAGCACCTCTATAGCACTAACTGTGGTCCCAGCCTCCTCGCGGCCTTCAGGAGCAGTGTCATCAAACACACACAGCGTATTAGAAGTGTGATTTTACTACAAATGTTCTCTTGGTACGATTTTTCTTAGAAGAAATTTATTTAAATGAATTTTACATGAAATATATGTATACGTCTAATTCTGTCCTTCTGTTCTGATGACAAAGTTGAGAAGAAAAACTTTTTCTTCAAAAAACATCCAGCTCTTTATGGTTTCAGATTTCCATAAATAAATACAAAAATCCATCCTGCCCCCTGCTGACAGACTAATATTCCTAAAAATCCAGCTCAAAACTTGACTTTTCACAGTAGTTTCTGAATTGGGCCAGAGTTCCTACCTACGGCGCCAGGCCCTCCCCATTTGGAGCCTGGTCTAGCTTTCTTGGGCTGTGACATTGGGCTGGGCACTGCAACACCAGGGAATGTGCTGTTCGCATTCTAATGATGGTAAAATCGCTAAGACAATTTTCTGTCATGTGGCAATAAAGCGTCCAGGTGCTTCCTGGTCTAGCTCCACAGAGATGCCCTTTGGCCTATAATAGGCAGTCTGTGGCCAGCCTTACCTGGGACCTCGAAGAGCCCCACACCCCAGTCCCACAGTGCCAGAGTGAGTGCCTGGGAACTGGAGTCCAAGAGCCTATAGTTGGGTTCACCTGGGTTTACCTTCTACCTACTGAAGGGCACAGTTCTCTGAGCCTTCATTTCCCTGAGAGGAAAATGGGGTAATAACAGTACATGTCTCATGGGATGGATGGATTAGCAGATTAAATAAATAATTCACAAACAGTGCTCAGAGCAGGCCAACTGCTTAGTAATAATAAGAAATTTCGATATTGAAATAACAACATAACAATCAGCCAAACAGGAGTCTGCCAGTCTGGATTTCTAATAATAAGAAATCAAATTTTTTTTTTTTTGGAGACAAGTCTCACTCTGTTGTCCAGGCTGTAGTGCAGTGGTGTGATCTCGGCTCACTGCAACCCCTGCCTCCCGTATTCAAACAATTCTCCTGCCTCCACCTCCCAAGTAGCTGGGACTACGCCTGCCACCACACCCAGCTAATTTTTTGTATTTTAGTAGAGACGGGTTGTCACTATGTTGGCCAGGCTAGTCTCGAACTCCTGACCTCAGGTGATCCACCCGCCTCAGCCTCCCAAAGTGCTGGGATTACAGGTGTGAGCCACTATGCCCAGCTAATTTTTTGTATTTTAATAGAGATGGGGCTTCACTGTGTTGCCATGGCTGGTCTCGAACTCCTGAGCTCAGGCAATCTGCCAGCCATGGGCTCCCAAAGTGCTAGGATTACAGGTATAAGCCACCATGGCTGGCTAATTTAGATTTTTTAAAATAAAATTACTCAGAAGTCTTTTGAGAAGGTAACTCTGTAAATCCTAACATCTTATGATTTTTAAGAAAAAAAGTAACTGTCAGGAGGCAGTAAATTCTGTAGAATTTTCTCTCTGAATTAAAATAGTATTTGGCTTTTAATTCTACAAGGTTCACAACTCCACATTCTCTAAATAAGCCAGTCTACTTCTGTTCAAAGAGCCATTGCCTAATTGATTTCACCAATAAGTGTTTTCCTTCCCTCTGTTCCCAAACTGCAATAGCACACGCTGGGAACCGCTAATGTGGCTTGGTTGCCCCAGCGTTGCTTCCTGTGCTTCCCTTGGCCAGCACAAGATACTATGGAGTTTTCCTCTCATTCTCTGCCTTGGGTCTGTACATGGCTGCGCCCAGCGCCAGCTGCTCCGGTCCCTCTCTCTCCTGTAATCCACTCTCCTTTAATATTCCAAGGGTGACCCTTGACTGTCCTTTGAATGCCGCTCCAATTCAAAAGGCTTCTGAGCTTTTAAGACGAGCAGAGATAACATAATTCCAAGGAGATGGGGGTGGGGAGGGAGGAAGAATGTGATTGGAAAGATTAGCTAAATCTTCTCATTCCCGGGGATTTGGCTGCTCACGAAAACATGAACTGGAAGGTTTGTTGTTGTTGTTGTTGTTTTATACAGGTTATCCCCATCCCATCAGCTGTCTGTATTAACCCCTATTAAAAATATTTTGCAGATTTGTTTCCAGCCTAGAACTATAAACAGAGGATTAAGTAAATATTTCTTTAAATCTCTAGCCTTTGAAATTGAAGGCAATTTAAAAACCAGGCCAGCCTTTATTAATATTTACTTACATCCTCTTTAGTTTGCATGGATTGGGGATGGCTCTGAATCAGGGCCTACTTAACACAAAACTGATGCAATTCAACAAATATTTATTGATAGTTCATCAGTACCAGGTGTTGTGCTAGGGACAATGAGAAATGTAAGAGATCTAGAAACATTAACTACCATAAAAAATGTCACCATCTAGTAGACATCGGCAAAGGGAAGAGAATAATTGTATTCAGCATCTTCCATGTGCCTGTCTACTTTCACAGTAATAATCTTTTCTTAGCACCCTGATCATGTTGACGCAATGTGTTCTGTGTACGTAGATTAGGCATGTGCACACACCAACACAACGCCCTCTCTTAGAAGCGCTGTCTTGACTTCATTATGGCTGCTAATAAATAAACATGTCGCTCCACGCAGGGAGTTTTGACTGGTTTTCTAGGCTTTATTTCTCATTTTAGGGAGGTAATCCGCAACGGACTACCCACCATCTCACACTCTGAAGCTCACAGAGTGAAACGAGGTTTCCACACAGCCATTCAAGATTGGCACTGCTGGATGGAACAGATGAAGCATCTGAGTTGCTGTTTCTCCCTGAGTATTTGTAAAGAATTGCTGACTTAATATCCTCAAGCACCTAAAATGGCTAACGTGTTATCAAGGGGAAAATCAGACCCATTTTAACAAATCAGTAAGACACCTTCATAAAAGCATGTATAAACAGGTGAGCTAAAGTCTTCATAAACAATTGGCTCTGTTAAGTGGGTTTAGGGGCTTATCCAGTATCCACTTGCTATCATTAATTTGCCTAGACAAATTGTTTAAGGCAAAAATGCATCATAGGTTGAAGAAAAACAACATCATCTCAATGCTGGCTGAATTATCCCAAATTTTAATATGTAAGCGAGGTCTGTTCCTATGACACTGATGTACCTGTGCCCCAAGAAAGCTCGATCCTCCACAGCTGAAATTTAGCCTCATTACACAATCAGTCCTCCACAGGGCTTCCGCACTATAACTCCACAGGGGCATGCATTTTGCCTGAAAAGTTTTCTGTTTCCTGCACAACACAAATGAGAGATGAAATATTGCTAGGTTCTCCTACTTTCTCTCACACCTCAACTACAAAGGCCCATGTATCTACCTTCCTCCATGCACCTGGTTCCTGTCCTGATGCCCTGTGAGATTTGAGCTCTGTCTGCAAGTCTCGTCCTTGGCGTTCAAATCTTGTGAGTACTTATTTCCTTAGTATGTAAAGCAAAACTCTAATCAAGCCTGCTGGATACTTCATTAAAGTAAATCAGCAGGAAATCATCTTTTGAATTAAAATAAGCAGAAAAATCCGAATTAGTGTTGAGATAAACTCGGAAATAAATTCCCAGATTTTGACATAAAAATAAGCAACTACAATAGACTTTTGAACCTGAGTACATTTTTAAAATCCAGTGGAAACCAGTTTGATTTGTTGTTGCACAAAGACTATTAGAAATTTTTTCTCATTTAACTTTGATACTGTGTGTGTGTGTGTGTGTGTGTGTGTGTGTGTGTGTATGTCTTTAGAGATGGGGTTTCACCATGTTGCCTGGGCTGGTCTTGAACTCCTGGGTTCAAGTGGTCCTCCCACCTCAGCCTCCCAAAGTACTGGGATTACAGGTGTCAGTCACCATACCTGGCTTTGGTAGTGTTTTTAACGTTATTTATTTATCCAAATGCTTACTGAGTGAGTACTATATGCCAAGGGTCCCCAACCCTCGGGCCAAGGACCAGTCTGCGGCCTGTTAGGAACTGGGCCACACAGCAGGAGCAGAGTGGTGGGCAAGCAAGTGAAGCTTCATCTGTATTTATAGCCGCTCCCCATAGCTCACATTACCACCTGAGCTCTGCCTCCTGTCAGATCACTGGCAGCATTAGATTCTTGTAGGAGCACAAACCCTATTTGAACTTTGCGTGTGAGGGATCTCGGTTGCCCATTCCTTGTGAGAATCTAATGCCTGATGATATGTCACTGTCTCCCACCACCCCAAAATGGGACCGTCTAGTTGCAGGAAAACCAGTTCAGGGCTCCCACTGATTCTACATTATGGTGAGTTATATAATTATTTCATTATATATTACAATGTAATAATAATAGAAGAAATAAAGTGCACAATAAATGTAATGTGCTTGAATCATCCTGAAACTGTCCCCAGTCTATGGAAAAATTGCCTTCCATGAAACTGGTCCCTGGTGCCAAAAATGTTGGGGACCACTGCTATATACCATCCACTCCTCTAGGTGAGGGGAACACCTCACTGAACAAGACAGATCAAGTCCAGGGCCCTCTTGCAGCTAAAATTACAGTGGGAGAGACAGACAAAAGTGAAATAACTAAATATAATTTTGAACAGTAATGAGTGTTATGAACAAAAACAAAGCAGGACATAGGGTGACATATGGGTGTGGGTATGTAACTTACATAAGGCGATTGGAGAGGTCTCACAGTGGAGGGACTGGTGGGCACAGCCGCAGTGCCTGAGGGGTAGTGTATGTGAGCATCACAAGGCCATGTGGAAGGAAACGGCCTGCACTGGGGGCCTGTTTAGTGCCCTCTTGGGGATAGGAGGCTGGTGGGACTGAGAAGTGAGGGGGCATGGGTGCTAGAGAAGTGGCCCATGGCCAGATCTAGTGGGCCATTTCTTGGCCATTGCAAGGACATGGAATTTAATTCCAATCACAAGAGAAAACCACTTGAGGGTTTTGAGCAAGGCATGACAAGGTCTGATGTGCCTTCCAAAAGGCTGCTTTGTGGGGAGGCAAAAACGGAAGTGTGGAGGAAGATGCCTGGTAGTTGAAGCACTAGACACATTTTGAATTAAAAATAAAAGATTTTAAAAGGTTTACTGGGCCATAAAAAAGCTGTTATTCTCACAGAACTAGGAAAAAAATTCAATAACCCATATCTTACAAAAACTCAAATTTAAGCCATTTTTTTCTTACTATCTTACCACAATGGTCTTTGTATCAACCAAATTCGTTTTGAGAATCAAATAAATCATCTCTCAGCTTTAGCTGCCTTTGCAGAACCAGTACTGGCTGCTTCCTTCTTGGCTGTCAGGCTTAATTGGATTATTACCAAAGCCCCCTGGGCACGTGCGGCCAGTGAGGAAGGGAGTGAGTCCCTAACATCACTGAAGTCTACTCTTCCTGACTCTGGACTAGCTCCCAGCACAGTCTTTAAAAAGCCACTTTAACTTATCTGAATACAGTTGACCCTTGAATTACACAGGTCTGCACCACAAGGGTCCACTGATACGTGAATTTTCTCCTGCATCTGCCACCCCTGAAGCAGCAACACTGGCTTCTCCCCTTCCTCCTCCTCCTCAGCCCACTCAAAGTGAAGAGGACAAAGATGAAGACCTTTATGATAATCCACCTATACTTAATAAATAGTAATATATTTTCTTTTCCTTAAGATTTTCTTAATAACCTTTTCTTTTCTAGCTTACTTTATTATAATAATCCAGTATATAATACATGTAACATACCAAATAAGTGTTAATCGAATGTTTATGGTATTGGTAAGGCTTTTGATCAACAGTAGGCTATCGGCAGTTACGTTTTTGGGGAGTCAAAAGTTGCATGCGGATTTTGCACTACAAGGAGGTTGATGCCCCAACCTCTGTGCTGCTCAAGGGTCAGTTTTATTTCCTTCAGCTAAAATAGTATCTGTCACTTCCCAGTGGGACTTAAAAACCATGCACGGTCTTGAGCTCGTCAGAAAATGAGTATCACCTGCGGGACTCTCCAGGCATGAATGCCTGGGCATCAGCCTGGAAGAGGCCTGTGCTCCACCTTCCCTAGCAAGTCTCTTCTCGAACACTTGGTCCCTGGCATTCTGGGCTTTTTGACCTAGTCTCACATGATAAAAAGCCCCTTTTCAACTGCTAATGGTTTGTACTGACCTCAGTTTAGGGACCGCTGCTTCTAAGAGCCCTTGTCTGAATGCAGCTTTTAGCCCTGTGGTGACACTGGCAAGGAGCTTGTGCTTTTTAAGTCTCAACTTCAATCCTCCCCACCTATTGTCATCTATTCTGAGCCACTCATACCCACAGTGGGTAATGTCGTAGAGGTTCTATATTCTGTACAGAAGGCAAGTGCCTGGTCCACTCTCCACAATTTTTATGTGTGATCCTCAGGTCCTGTGGATCAGAACCCCGGGCGGGGCAGGGGGTTAAAAATAGATTTCCGGATCCTTCTTCAAACTGCTAAATAAGAATCTCACAGAGCAGGGCTCAGCAATCTATACTTTTAACACATTACTTGGAAAATTCTTATGAACGCTGAAGAGTGGGAACCCCTATCCTAAAACCATATTCTGAGGAATCAGAAAAGAAGAGTTATCAAGTTTCCCAGCATTTCCAAAGAAAGCAGGCCACAGCAATACACAGCTTTATAGTAACTTTTAAATAGGAGAAAACTCTTCAGGAGTTCCTGTCATTCTGTCCTCTGGGCTATAACATTTGAAGTCTTGAGCTATTTATTTCATATTCTTTATATTTCAGACTCTATCATTTAACCTTTCAAAATTGCTCTTCAACTTGACAGTCTGCATTTATTTTTTAAATCCATATTTTCTGAGTTTTAGTTTAGGATTATGGAACTTACTATACAAATTTATGAAAATTTTTATGTTTATACATATATATGCATGTACTAGGTGTATATATAATCTCTGTTATCTTTCTTAGTGTTTTTAGAATCAGATTGTATACACAAGTTAGCATCCTGCTTTTATAATTCACTTTTTCATTCAATAAATATTTATTAAGGGCCTAACATGTGCTTCCAGCTAGGTCTTGGATGGTCTTTAAAATCAGGCATGTGCACACTAGGGGATGTTGTGAGACAGGGCATTGATTTACAGTGAGGAAGTATTAGAATTTCTCCTCTTATTTCACTTCTTATAATTCTATTTTGTGTATGTTTTTTAGTGGCAAAAATGTGTGCTATAAAAAGAACTACATAGATAAATATCAATACATTAAGAGTGCATAGTAAAAATCATTTTCATTGATAAGGCTGGGCTATCAAAAAACCAGACAATCTCTTGATTTAAGATGTGTCCAGTTAGTCCCACAAAAAGTAAAATTTTGACAGTTTTAAATACATTCTCAGTAGTGAAATTACGGTTTAAAAGAATGTGAACCATTGCCAAATTGCCTTCAAGATCAGGTGGTGGAAAATTTATGTTCTCAGTGTATGAAAAAGCCTCTCTTTTGTATTATCCTTAAAATTTTTTTCTAGCCTATTAGATGGAAAGTGGCATTTTATTAATGTTTTAATTTGCATCTCATTACCAAGGTTAAATTTTTCAAGTTTATTAGTTAATTAAGTTTCTTCTTTTATAAATTACTCACATCCTTTACCTGTCTTTCCACTGTGGGGTCTAAGTATTTTTCTCGTTGAACGTTATATAGATTTATAAAAATAATAATTATAAAAATGTAATAACTGACATTTATTGTGTTGCACACTGCCTGGGCTGTAAACACATACTTGATTTTGACACCTCACAACAACAAAGACTGGTATGGTTATTTCCCCCATTTTATTGATGATGAAATCAAGATTAGTGAAAAATAAAATGTAATTTAGCTGTATTTCTGATTCCAAATTGTATGCATCCGAATTTTTTTTCTAGAATTTGTTATTTCCATTTGATTTTTATTTACGTTAGTTTTTTAAAAAGATTTTTGAATTTTTATCCAGTTATATTTAACCTTTATTTTTATGAAAATAAATCACTTCCCTTTCCACAAAAAGACATGCATATACACCAATTTTTAAATTTCCTATTATTTTATTTTTAAAATAATTCTATAGTCTCTGGAATTTGAGTGGGCATATGGCATTAACTGCAAATCTCACATCTTCCCAAATAATCAAATTTTAGAGCATAATTAGTTGAATAATCCATTGGCATATTATGCTTGCTTTTTTTTTTTAGTCAAAGTAAGTTGTAATGAAATGCCAGGCCTATTTTTGAACCATATATAGTGTGAGGATATACAATGCCATGTATATGTGTGTATAAGTTAAGTGTATATATGTGCCATATACATAATATATACATTTTATGTTTCAAAATATGATTTATAAATATGTATATTAATATATAAATTATATGCAATGCATATATTATATGTGATGATGTATAATGTGTATATTTTAATGATGTATTTCTATTAGGTTATATTATATATAATAATATGATATAATATATAATACACTAAATATTATGCACAAAATGCTACATATATTATATAACCTATATAATAGGGCAAAAATCATCTATATGCTATTCTTCTTTGTCAAAAACATCTTAGATATTCTCAGCTCTTTATTTCCCAGATGAACTTTGGAATCATTTTGTCAAATTCTAAAATAAAAAGTGGGGGGAATAAATGTCATCTTTGTAATATTCAGTGTTACCATCAACGCTTGCTGCTTCTCTCTATTTATTTAAATTTTATTTTATTATTATCAGGAAGATGCTGTCATTTCCTCCACATCTATTACAGACATTTTTGTTTTAAAATTTCCATATATTTTATGTGTTGTTCACATAAATTGAATGAAATCAATTTCTTTTTCTATTATCAAGTTATATGTGGTCATTGCTCTTATATAGGAAAGCTATTGAGTTTTCAGTTGATTCTCTTAGGACTGTACGCATATATATATTCATATTTTTATCAAATTAAAATAGATGTCCCCTTTTCACTATTTATGGCTATTTCATATCTTATAACACTAAGCAAAATAATACCTAATAATAGTGACATAAGGCATTCGTGTCTTAGCCTTGATTTTAATTGGAATGCTTCTTGCATTTCACCAAAGTAAGATATTTGAAGCATATTTGGTGTTGGTTTAAGAGAGATTAGCTTTGTCGTGTAAGAAACTTTCAATTCATTTAAAAAAATTAAATCAGAAATGGCCGTTGTAGTTTATCAGTTGTTTTCTTTTTTTTCTTTCAAGTCAATCTAAAGTATCATGCAGATACGTTTCCTAATAGTAACGCATCTTTGGATCCAGGAATATTCTGAGTTAACTGTCAAGCCAAATTGGGGTTTCAGAATATTTTATTGAGTATTTTGCGTTGATACCTTTATAAGTAAAACTAGTTTACAAGTTTTTTCAATTGCTCTCTTGTGTATTAATATCAAGATAAGACAATTGGCTTGTAAAATTATTCCAGTCCTTTTTAATATTTTTCTATCTCTGGAATAATTTATGAAGCATAAGAATATGTATCTCTTGAAAATTTGAGATTATTTACTAGTAAAATTATCTATACTAGGAGCCACATATTTTCTTTTTTTTTCCTCTTGGAGAGATTTTTAAATAATTTTATAATTTTACTCTTGTAGTACCCTACTTATTTATTGGTAAATTTGGATCATTTATCTTTTCTTATAAATTCATCCATATGTAAGATTTTCAAGTATATCTGAATGGGATTGTATGTAATATTATTTTATCACTTTAACATCCTTCATATCCATTGTTAAATCTTCTATCTCACTCATGCTTTTTTTCCCTATTTTATGTTCTTTAGATTTAGCAAATATTTATTTTATTGGCTTTCTTTTTCAAATATCTGTTATAATTATCAACTTAAAGAATTTGATTCATCTTTTATTTTCATTATCTTTCTACCCAATGTCTTTATGCTTCTTGATTTTCACACTTTTGTGAATTTATTTATCCCTTTAAAAAATAATGAGAGAACGTAAGGTTGTGAGTTTGTTCTATCCTGTGAATTCTCATATTCATTGTTTAATATTTTTAAAATTAATAAATAGCCCATCCTGTGATGTTATTTTATTCTGAAAATTTTTTTTGGAGATGTTTTAAATTTAGTGGAAGGTTTTTATGAATCTTTTCTCTATTATTATTAATTTTTAATTGTAACCGATTATGGAAGAAAATGTGTTTTTTAATTCTTTTTTGGGATAATTTTTTAAGGCTTGTTTTATGATCAGCTTTTAAATGTTTTACAGATACGTAAGATCAAAGTATCTTCTATGTTTATAAGAGAGCTTAATATATAAATTAAACATTTAAAATTATGGTTTTAATTCTTTAAGTTATTATTTACTTTGTGTCTCCTTGGTCTAGCTAAAGTTGACTGATGAGTTAATATTTCTCATAATGCTGGTTTTTAAAATCTTTGCATTGACTTTCTAAGAATTTCTGCTTTATGTATTTTTAAGTCTTGTTATTTGATGTGTACTGTTTCAATTAGATGTCAATTGCATTTTACTATCAACAGAAATGAAACTTTTTATCATTTAGTACTTTTTGTCCTGAACTCTACTTTGGGTTTTTTTGTTTGAGTTTTACTGACAAATATTTGCTTCTTCTTTGATTTTACCAGTTTTATGTCTTATTTTAGGTGTGTTTCTTATTACTAAGAAGTGTGTTGTCATGTTTTTAATGCAAAGTTGCTATTCATATCTTACAAAGAAATTTAAAACATTCATGTTTATTGCCAGAATTAATATATTTGATCTTATTTTGATTACCTCAGTTGTTTTTGTAGTTTTATTATTATTTTCAGTTTAATTTTTATTTGTATTTTCTGTCATTGTGCTTCATTTGTTATTTGGAGTTTTTTGTTTCTTTATGTGTCTCATTTGTTTTTTTGTTTCATTTGTGCATGTTTGTATTAATCTTTGCCAGAAATCTGTAAGTTTTATATACTGCTTTTAGCTCTTCAACTGGTAACTACTATTTTAAATACGCTTACTAGCTTTTCATTTTTAACTCTCTAGTTGAGAATATAATGATATCATTGAAGCACCCTTTCTCAGTGAAATTTGTGTTAAGAAAATGGGTTTCTATAGCTTTATACAACCACCAACACACATCTCATTCTAAGTCTTTAATACAGAATTTTATATCAAATTTACTATTACTATAAAATATTTTATACTCTGAAATGTTTTATTTCAGTATTATTTTGTATTTCTATTCAATTTCTTAACTAAATTTCTAAGTTATTCAGTTCACTTCAGATCTAATTGGCTTCAGAGTTCGGCAGCAATCCATTTACTTCACGATGTTCATTTCCCTTAGTTCATTTTGATTCATCTCATCTGTCTTTTAGCAATTTTTTAAAAGAGATTATGTGGGTAGCATATCAGCAGAATCCTTGTTTATCTGATAATGTATTTCTGTTGCCTTCACACATTAAAGGCTTCTTCACTAACTAAATTTGTTATATTGCTACTTTTGACTCAAAATTCTATTAAGATTATTTAAATGTCTACTGAAATTTATGTCCAAGTGGGGATGTTTTAAAACTAACCTGCTACTTGTTCTTTTACAAATAATATTTTTGTTTCATGCTTTATGCTTATAATATTATTGTTTTTCTTTGTTGTTAAAAAAATGACCAAGATATCTCCAGGGGGGGTGTCTTTTCATCGAGTTTCTTAGAACTGAGAGAACCCTCTCAATCTTGATTTCTCAGGGATTCCCCACCTCCATTTAACATTGCTTTAAATTATTTTCTTCTAGTCCTCCAGAAGTCTTGCATTGTTCTTCATTTTCTGTCCTTCGTATCCATTGTCTCTCTTATCCATTTAAGCTCCTGTGGCGTTGTCTCTGTTTTGCAACAGTTTTGTGAGTTTCTTAATACATTGGTTTAATTTGCCAGTGGAAGCCTATACTTTCATCTTCTAATGTGAATTTTGATTTGTCACTGAAATACTTTCTTACCTCGAGGAACCCCTTTTTGCATCTCACTTTGCTGTCTTTCCTCTTAGCCCTCTGCTATAATTATTGCCCAAGCTGATCTCGAACTCTCAGGCTCAAGTAATCCTCCTGCCTTGGCCTCCCAAGTGGTGGGATTACAGGCATGAGTTGCCACACCCGTTAAATTCTTATATACACATTTAAGGATGCCAAAGAATTTTCTAAAACCTTCTTCTGATTTTTGCCATAAATCATATTTACAGGCTTGCATTACAGAACATTCATAATAATGTTTCTTTTTCTTTGTCCTGTAGCACCTTTATATGAGTCCAATATTGTTCTTTATTTCTGTGTATCTGTCCACCATAAGAAAGCTATCCAGACTATTATTTACTTAGCTAATAATAAGTGAGTTTGACTTATTATTATTTACTTAGCTAATAATAAGTGACTTTGGGTGGAAGGTAGATCATGTTCAAACTGCCTAATATGATACCCCATTAGAAGTTTTCTCATTTGACAGTTTTCAAAGCATTCCAGAAGCTCACTGAAGCTGATCACCAAGTCTCTTTCTCAGATCTACAGTGAACAGGAGTTTGTTAAAAATAATTCCTAATCTTATTCTATCTCTCTCTTTTTTGGAAAAAACAAAACAAAACAAAGCAAAACCAAACAAAAAACACCTCCTGGGCTCAAGCTATTCTCCTTCCTCGGCCTCCCAAATTGCTGGGATTACAGGCATGAGTCAATGAACCCAGAGCCCCAGTATCTTCTAATATTTTTTCTTTGTCCCTCCTATGAGTGTTTCCCTCCAATGACCATTGTTACAGTAATGATTATATATCTTTAAAGTTTTATCTAGTATGACTTTGCTGGACTAAAATTGGATCTTCTCCTCCCCTCTTCCTGATGCTCTTATATTACACATGACAAAGTACAATCACTAGTGTGCCTTCTAGGGCTCTACTTGCAGCCAGTCCCACGAGGTGCTGTTGTGGCTACCTTCCTAGCTGAGGATGGAGTGGGCAATTGCCTTCTACCCTCTACTTTCTATGTAGTCACTTTTGGCAATAACAAAGTCTAACTGTATATAAAAGGTAAGAAGTGGATGGAAGGTAGATCATGTTCAAAGTGCCTAATATGATACCCCATGAGAAATTTTCTTACAAGTTTTCTCATTTGACAGTTTTCAAAGCATGATTTTACAAATCTCTGAGATCCCTGAGATACTCTGAGGAGGTCTGCAGGATAAAAATTATTTTCATGGTAATATAATATTATAATAAGCATTTTTAAAAATAATACTGACACATTATTTGCCTCTTCACTGTGTTGACATTTGTATTCAGGATGCAAAACAATGGTGGACAAAATTGCCGGTATCTAGGTATAAATCCTAATAATGGCATCAAGCTACACATGTAGTATCCATGAACTCACACTGAGATTAAAAAAAAGAAGAGAAGACCAATTTCACTTTTAAAAGTCCTTGATGTAATGGAAAAAATATTAATTTAAAAAAATTTTTTAAATTGTACCCTTTGCATACTTTTTCTTAATATTTTGTGTGATGAACTGGAAAGTGCACAGAAGCACCTCAGTTGCATACTGAAATATAATGATTGTTTCAAAGAAAAGCACCTTGCAATTGTTTAAGCTGCATTCTTGAGAAAAGAGCAACAAGCTGGTTTTTCAGTCTTTGGTATCTGACAGGCAGACTTTTTTGGGGAAAAATGAATGGAGTGAGCCTGTTACTTCAAGGAAAACAACTAGAAGTATTTGTTGCTGATAATAAAACTTAAGCTTTCAGAAAGAAAAAGATTAGAATTTTGGAAAACTTATATTCACCACCAAAAGTTTAACATCTTCCCAATACAAAAAGACTTTTCTGTTAAAATAAGTGGTGAGATTAACAAACAAGATTTTTTATATAGTGTAATAAAATATGTCAACACTTGGAAGTGCTATGTAACACAGTGAACCAACAATTTCCAAATGACCAGTTGCTGATATTGCAAAATTATGAATTGGTACAAGATTAATTTACAGTGCAAAGTAAGTCAATGGATTTCATTGTAAATGAGCTCAAACAGTTTCTTAATATGGGTTTTTAATTCTACATTGAAACTAAGCTTAAAAAACTATCACTAGTCAGATTTTGATACGGTATCAAAGGCTAGCCATGATTATCGTAAGAGGCTATCAAAATACTCCTTCCTTTTCCAACTACATATCTGCATGTTTCTTGCTTTCTTCATAAAATTCAACCAAAGGAACATATCATAATAGAATAAACAAAGGAGTAGATACAAGATCACAACTGTCTCCTGTGAAATCCTGTTAAAATGTCATTCTATTTTACATGTCAAGTGTAAAATAATACCAGTCTTCTAAATTATTGTATTTTGAAAATATAATTTTTAATAAAAATATTTATGTTAACATATGAGTTTACTATTTTAAGATGCATTAATATACAAATATGTTAAAACTTCCTTTGTATTTATAATTTAATAAATATCAATAGATATTACCTATGTAAATGAAAGTTCTTTGCAGTCTTCAATAAGTTTTTTTTTTTTAAGCTTAGTGAGGGTGTCTATTTTGCCCAGGCTGGAATGGAGTGGTTATTCACAGGCACAATCACAGCACCCTACAGCCTCGAACTCCTGTGCTCAAGTGATCCTCCTGCCTCAGCCTCTAAAGCAGCTGGGGCTACAGGCATGCGACACCACATCCAACAGTCTTCAGTAAGTTTGAAGAATGTAATGGAATCCTGAGATCAAATACTTTGAGAACCATCATTCTATTTGTGCAGTGTTTTTTGAGTTTCTGAACCAGCAATAGAAAGGGACAACTTTCTACTTTCTGTGTCTAGCTATACAGCATTGTTGGACTACCAACTGCATTTTGCATCCACATTTTATCTGTCTTGAAGGTAGTGAACATTTCTCTCATACTCGGACAATAATACATAGGCGGAGTGTTAGAGCTATCTGGGGATTTTGTAAATTTTCATATATTTAGTTACTTCATATTTTGTAGTGCAAATTGAGAACTTTTTTCTTTTAACTATGTCACAAAATTCACCATTTTAAAGTGTATAATTCAGTTGTTTTTAGTGTATTCACCATGTGTGCAGCCATCACCAGAATCGACATTTCAACACCTTAAAAACACCTTGAGTTATAACTCCACCATCTTCTCATCCCCCCCCAGCCCTAAGAAACTACTAATTTTCTGTCTCTACAGGTTTACCTATTCTGGACATCTCATATGAATGGAATCCTACAATATGTATTACTTTATCTGTCTGGCTTCTTTTCTTTTCTTTTTTTCTTTTTGATGGAGTCTTACTCTGTTGCCCTGGCTAGTGTGGCACGATCTTGGCTCACTGCAACCTCCGCCTCCTGGGTTCAAGCGATTCTCCTGTATCAGCCTTTCGAGTAGCTGGGATTACAGTTGCCTGCCATTGCGCCTGGCTCTTTTGTACTTTTAGTAAAGGCGGGGTTTCATCATCTTGGCCAGGCTGGTCTCAAACTCCTAACCTTGTGATCCACACTGCCTTGGCCTCCCAAAGAGATTACAGATGTGAGCCACTGCGCCCGGTCCCTGTCTGACTTCTTTAACTTAGCACAGTGTTTTCAAGGTTCATCCCTGTTGTAGCATGTGTAAATACTTCATTCTTTCCTATGACTAAATAATATTTCATTGTATGAATATATCGCGTTTTCTTTATCTGGTAATCAATAGATGGGTATTTGGGTTCGTTCCATGCTTGGCTATTATGAATAATGCTTCCGTGAAGATTTATATACAAGTTTTTATATAAACCTACATTTTCACTTCTCTTCGAAATAGATTTAGGAGTATAATTTCTTGGTCATATGGTAACTACAGGTTTAACGTTTTGAGGAACTGTGAAACTGTTTCCCACAGTAGCTGCAACATTTTACATTCCCACCAGCAATGTATGAGGGTTTCAGTATCTCCACATCCTTGCTAGCACTTGTTACTTTCCATTTTTTTTAAATTACAGACATCCTAATGGGTATGAAGTTGTATCTCATTGTGGTTTTGGGAAACTGAGCATGTTTTAAATATTACATTTGTGAATGAGATCCAGTCACTCACTTTAATTATCACATGCAAGTTTCTAAAGCTTTTCAATCAATCCTCACCCCTTGATGCTTTTCTTTGTTCTCTTGAGTCTCCTAGAAGTATATATATTTATCTAAGAACTTAATTTAAAAGATCTCAACATTACTTTCCTTTCCTAATTATCTTATCTCTAAACATAATATTTTAAAACTCTTTTCTTTGAAGTTTATGACTGAGTTCCTACATGAACACGTGAGCTGATAGGGCACATCCTCTGAGACATTATTATTAAAAATGGTTATACTGCTTCATTTTTTCCATGCTGTTTTGTCAGCTTTCCAAAAAGATACTGTATAAAAGCATTCCAAGAACCTTTATTTGTGGTGACAGTATCTTTATAAAAGGTGTGTATTTTTTACATTTTTATTTTCCCAACTCTTTAAAACTATTTCTTACCTTGTTGAGAAATTAAACCCTTGATCTTCATCCAATCCAGGTTGTTTTTTCATAAATACAATTTTTTTTAAATGAAGATTCTGGGTGTTGGTTTGTAGTCAGCAGCTGTGAGTATCCAAATTAATAAAACTCCCTGCCCCTGTGTAAATCACCCACAATTTAGATTTTTGTAGATGTTCCCTCCATCATTTGTATTACATAAAAACGTTAATGAACATTTCCAATACAAAACTGATAAATAAACCCATTTACATATCTAATCATGTAAAGATAATTTATTCTCCTAAGACTTTGCAAATATTAGAATCATCTAAACTTATTACTTGTAATTCCATGTTTCCATGGTGATAGATTCTTCATCTCCAATGTCTAGTTAAAATAACCATTAAGGGATTGAAAAGGACTAAACACTAGAAACAAGAGTGTTGGAAAAACTCACAGAGTGATGGAAAAAGATGATTTCCCAAATTCTAGGGGAAATGTACAATTGCAGTATCAGTGACTGGTGATGAATTAGGATCACTGTAGAAATGTGTTCCCAAAGTGGGACCCTCTGCACTGTGCAGGAGACTGATTGGTTCATACCTCTGCCTAACTCTAGTTCTGATATACAGGGGTTCATCATTTGGAATCTTTCCCTTCTTCCCTCCTAATCTCATCCCCAACCCCCATCAGGCCTCCTCTCACTCTCCAAATTCATCCGGGGACATTGACTGCTCCTAGTACAGAACTCACCAGGATGTTAGTGTATTGTTCTCTGAGAAACTGAGTCAATGACAGAACTACGGATAACTTGGAGAAGAGGACACAAACTGAAATATGCTGCTTTCAGATAGTACATTTAAACAAAGGGGGAGGAATTAGATGCTGTTTCTAGCTTTATGGAATCATGAGAAAGTCTAAGAGCTGGAGCAGGAGAGACATTAACTTGAGTTTGTCAGACCTTAACAGACTGGGTACTTGCAGGGCCCCAGAGGTGGACAGGTTCTGTTTATTAACCTTTCTAGTCATCCAGGAGCCTGGTGGACAGAAGGAGAGCTGGAGACAATATTGAACTCCTTCTGGAGGAATAAACCAACACCCAATATGAGGCCTCACTCTGTGAAGAACAGACTAGTAAAAACCACTTACTATAGAAATATCACAAATCACTGGAAATGGAAGAGATTTTCCAATTAATGATGTTAGGAAAAATGATTACTTGGAGAACTGTCAACCAAAAGCCTCACCTCACATTAAACACTAAAATAAATTCAGGCAGAATAAAGAGCTAAATACAAAAAGCAAAACTACAAAAATAGAATTAAAATGTGAAAATTAACTAGTCTTGGAATAGGAATGTGTTTTTCAAGCATAGAGCAGTGGAAGAAATTAAAAAGGAAAATATTGATAATACAAAACTATTGAACTTTTACATGTTGAAAACATTATAAATAATTAGGAGGTAAATAAAAAGCTGACATTAATAACTGCAACAAACTAGACATATAATGATTTAATGTCCTTTGCAAATTGCACAAGAAAGACTCAATAAAAGTGTATGAAGGTGAGAAATGAAAGACATAAAAAGAAATAGAAAAAGATTTCAAAAATAAACTGACTAGCATTAAAGGAAATGTAAATTAAACAGACAAAAATGATGATCTACCATTTTTTCTTTTCAAATTTTAGAGAGAATTTTTTTAAAAAATTGGTCATATTTGGTTTAGAAGGGTGGTATAAAAATGGCCTTTCCCAGTTACCATTTTTAAAAGCATGCAAAAGTAATAAGACGAATGAGAAACAGAAGCACAAATCAACAAAACAAGAAGATATCTGAAGCCCTGAACCATAAAAGCAGTTAAAGTTTAATGTGATAAGGAAAGACTTAAGAGAGAGGAAGCCACAACCTCAGAGCTCAGAAAATGCTACCAATGTACCCTTCTCCAAGATGAAGGGTTCATTCTCAAGTCAAAATCAACAGTCATTACCTTTTAACAATGGAACTGAGGACAGCAGCTCATAGAGAAATGAATATTTTCTGAATCTCGTTTGATTCCAATGAGAAGAAAAGAAAGGGTCATACAGATAAGTTATGTTTTCAGGGAGCATTCCACTGATAAGACAGAGTAAAGAAGATAATTCTGTATTGTCAGCTTGTGAGCAACCTGGAAGTACTGATCTCAGCTGACTTGGGAGTGGCAAAGTCTAAATAAATACCCACATATGCACAATTCTATTATTAAAAAAGTCCTGCTGGCATAGAACACAGCATTGGCAACCCCTATCCCCACCACCTACACACACACACACACACACACACACACACACACACACAGAGAGAGAGAGAGAGAGAGAGCTTAGAGAGAGAGAGAGAGCTTCTGTTGAGTTCTAATCCTGAATTCCAGGAAGTCCTGAGTTTTTAGACTGATAATTTTTAAAAAGAAGTCAACACTTCATCTGTACAAAAATTATTTTAAAAGATGGAGAAGGAAACAACAAAAGAAAATGCATCAAGAAAAGAACATTCACCAGAAAATGTTTGCCATGAGGCAATTTAAAACATTATGTTCAAATACATTGTTATACATTTTTAAACTTAATGAAAGAAAGCATAACCTCTATAAAACAAAAATACAAGGCAAAGATTCAATAGCTCATGGAAGATAGTAAGACCACAGAGATAAAATAGGAGTTGATAGAGGGAAAAAAAGTAAAAAAAAGTCACAAATATAAAAACAAAATTGAAACAGCATACAACATCTATCCTGGCTCTCTGATGCCTTCACAATAACCATGTTTTATCTCATTTTCTGGAATTGAGAAATAGAGAGTAAACATAAATTTATACAGATAACAACCCTGTATTCATATTTTATATGGGAAAATAAAAATTGCTGAAAATATCGAGAATGGATTGAGGAAAATCAAGCAAAATTAAATGCAAATAAAACAAAGCAAAACCCAAATGGCTTTTTTTAAAGATTAAAGAAATATTGATAGGTGAGGAATCTAGACCAAAATAAAAAGATTCAACATGAAAAGAACAAAAAATTAGGAAATAATGAAGTACGCTTTAATAACATTTTCTGGAAATAAGACTTGAATCTAGAGTTTCAAAGGCCCACCCCATCCCAGGAAAAATTGAAACAGAATGCTCAACATCAAGATACAGTCATGTTATCAGATGAAAAAAATAAAACTTTCTATGCTGTGTTTGTATGTATGTAGAAGGAATCTACTATTTTCAATTTCAGTATTTTCTTCTACCAATGTCTAGAACATTACTTACCTGCTTTGTACTTTTGTTCTTGCTCAAACATACAGAGTCTGATCACAAAATGGAAAAAACTAGACAAAAAAAGAATGGAAAGAACAAAGAAGTCATGACTGGAAGGAAGAAAATATTCCTATTTGCTTCTAATTGGAGAGCTTAAGGATAAACATCTTTAACAGGAAGTTAAAGTAACCTAATTAACATTGTTTATTTAATATTCTCACTCATAAAAGCAGATTTTTTAAAGTGTGGAATCTGCCCATTAGCATTCAGACAAACAGGACTTATAAGATCAAGTTTGGCAGTGTTCTTAATCTAGTGGATTGATGGAATAAAATGATGGACTATCTTAAATTACCATAATAAATTATCTGCCCTGAAAGAAGAAATTCCACCATTGCATCTTTTCTCATATCCAAAGAGAAAGCTGTAAAAGATGACACACAAATCATAGCATTGCTTAGCTCTTTTGTTACTTTATCAGGAGTCACACCCTGAAATACCATTTCCCTTTGCTCACCACCTGCACTTAATCTCCAAGGCTAATCAATTTATTTTCCTCACTATCTTCTGACTTTGACTTCTACTTTGTCCCTACAATCCACTACTTCTAGTCCAACTCACCTTCAGATAGAAGCTTTTGCCCCCTTCCAATCTATTCTGTCTGCGCCCAAAGTGATCTTTTTAAATAACAAAGATGATCATGTAATTATCTCCCCCACCGGAGACTCCAACCCTGCTTACGACTCTTCAGTGGCTTTTTGAGGGTAATGAGTAATCATTACATGATCTGGCCTTTTCCACCTGTTATCCTCAACTTCTGCAGCTTTTTTCATGTGCTCACACACATATTCATACTCATTGAATACGTGTGTGAGCACATTTTTTTTGTTTGTTTGCTCTTTTTTTTTTTTTTTTTTTTAAGATTCTCCAAAAAGCTCTCATCTTTTCCCTGTGCTCTGGTAGGAGCATTCCTCCTTCTTCTCCCACCCCCCACTGCAGCTGCAGCTCTCTCCTACTCAAATTTTGTGTGTCTGTTTAAGCAACCTTCCTCAAAGAAGCCTTTTCTGAGCCATTGTACCTCTTTCCTCTTAATATTTGTCTCTTCCAACTCTATATTCGTGCTTAGAGGGCCATTACCTGTATTCATTCATGTTTACTTTCTATCCCTCAATTCCAGAAAATGAAATAAAACATGGTTATTTTAAAGGCATATAAGATCAAGGATAAGCCAAATCTCTTTAAATTTCATTTATTTCATTTTATTTAATGTCACCTTAGTGTGGGAGGTTTGAGTAGGTTGCTTAAGTTTCCTGTGGCTTATTTGTATCATCTATAAAATAGGAGCAATTACGCTGCCCATGACTGTTGTGAGGATCAGGGTTGATAAGAAATGTTGTAACCTTTTATAAGGAACTGTATCATACTAATTAATAGGATAATAATAATTATTATTCTCAAAAGGTTTTATTGGTCTAATCACATATCTGAATGTAAGACATAGAAAGTATCTTGTAGTAGTTTTGATACTAA
>NW_012115511.1:3736147-3745773 GCF_000951035.1 Colobus angolensis palliatus
CCTCGGCCTCCCAAAGTGCTGGGATTACATCCATAAGCCACTGGGTCTGGTCTTTTTTATTTTATTTTATTTTATTTTGTTGTTCCATTTGCCAGTGCTGACTTCTTCTTAGACCAGAGATATGTAGTACTTCAGAACTCTTTCTACAGGATGACAGCCTGATGAAGTTTCTAAAACCCCCAGAAGAGTGATAAAAATGATGGTAAAGAATAGAAAAAAATGGACAATTATCTGTAACATATGTTTGCAGATTATACATGCCAACGTGCATGTGAACACACAGATGAAATATTCATTTCATATATTCAGAATAAAAGAACATTTTATATTTTAAGTAACTCGCTCTTTACCTTAGGGATCTTCTATGGAAAAAAAGGTTGGTGGTGTTGGCAAATGTGTATATATATTTAATATATGTATTTAAAAAAGAGAAAAGTAGGGAGAAAATAACAAAATGGAAAGAGGGACAGAGAAGAAAGGAGGAAGGAAAAAGACAAGAATTACCAGGATTCTGTTTCAGAAAGTCCCTTATTGGACAAAATTACTGGGGATCCAATGTAGAAAAGGCAATTTGACAGTGAATGCACTGTAACTTTCCTGGTGAATGCTTACTTTCTGGAACGCACATAAAAGGCCCATGTGATAAAGCTGTGATGCAAAAAGTTCTTGGATTTCCCTTCTTCATTTTGGGACCATTTCTGAAAAGGGAGCTTTAAGCTCTTCTTCTTCCATCATCTTAAAGGGAATTTCATCATAGATTAGCTCTAGTAAGGCCTTTGAAAAAAGGGAATGTATTCTACTTCTTCAATATACCTCACACCCCTGCCCAAGTTTCTAATTCAGTAGATCTGTGGCAGGCCTGATAATGTGCTTTCTAATAAGTTCCCAAGTGATGCTGATGCTGCTAATCTGGGGATCCTGACCTTCAAGAAACTCTGAAAGCCAATAGAAAGAACAGAAAACCTTAGAAGTAGAATCATGATTTGAAAGAGCTAAGAGAATGGACAAAGCCAAGGTCCAGTGTGGTTCTGGCACACACTGAGCACCCCATAAATACTGAATTAATAAGTGGATGAATAAGTAAGCATTATCTGAATGCTTCTGTGAATGGCCCAAGGAAGAAGAGCACCATAGTGACCAGGACTTTGCCATTAGATACATCAAGTTTCAAATCTTGCTTCTCCACTTACTGGCTGATACGGTTTGACTCTGTGTCCCCACCCAATCATCACCTTAAGTTGTAATCCCCGTATGTCAAAGGTGGAACCAGGTGAAGGTAATTGGATCATGGGGACCATTTCCTCCATGCTGCTCTCGTGATAGTGAGTGAGTTCTCATGAGATCTGATGGTTTTATAAGTGTCTGGCATTTCCCCTGTTTGCACTCATTCTCTCTCCTGCCACCCTGTGAAGAGGTATCTTCTGCCGTCATCCTAAGTTTCCTGAGGCCTCCCTAGCCATGCAGAACTGTGAGTCAATTAAATTTCATTGCTTAATAAATTACCCAGTCTCATGTATTTCTTCATAGCAGTGTGAGAAAGGACTAATACACTGGCCTTATGACATTTTACTATCATTTCATTTCTCTGGGCGCAAGTTTTTCTCATATTTATATTGCAGTCACAGTATCTACTTTATGGAGTTGTTCTGAAGATTAAGAATAATGGTTGTTAAACTGGCTAGGTACGGCTCCCGTCGCATTGGAAAGACACACCATGTAATGCTTATTCTCTGCTATTGTTCCAATGATCTGCAAAGTTGCATAAGCTATGTGACAGGAAGGTGTTTCAGGACTGGATCACCTGACACCCAGATAATCAGCAGTCAGTCCCCCAACACCTGCCAGTGATTGGTAGAAGAGGGCCTAGCCAGTTCAGGGTTCATGAGTATGTGACAAGCGAATTGCCACACAAATAGTTACTTTACACACCTTCCAACCACATATTATTGTGCATGACAAGGACGCCCTCAGCTTCAGTAAGCAGAGAATAAATGGACCCTAGACACTCATGAATACACTATGTTTGAATAAGGATCTAGAGTCAAACACTTTTTCATAAACTTCCTGTCCACTTCTCCACCCACTAGATCCATATTGCTTCTGAGAACATGCTCTAGTAACTGTTTTAACAGAATAATCTCTCTTTTTTGGGAGAGGATGGCAATCAAAATAAAAGGAATAGCTACACCTGAGTAAAAAACATCTTCTCTAAAAGTCTCAAAAAATATTACTAAATGCCTTATTCAAACATTGTTCAATTCAGACACCAAGAGCTTTGGCTTTTCACACTCAAGATTAATATTTCTGTAGAGTGTATGTGAAAAGCTTAAGTAGGGAAATGTAATCATTCCTCAAGTGTCCTAATGTTTTCCTATCACATACCTCAGTGCCCTGAATATTATGTACATAGAAAGTAACAAGTAGATTTTTGAGCATTAGCCCTCACCAGCAATTTCCACCCAAATCTACTCAAACATGTACCATAAAATAAAAGACACCATGAAAACTAGCCAGCTCTACCACTTGCTCTTAAGCAAAAAATGGGATATGGGTTGTGTTCAGTGATGTCACTGTTATAGATCAGCTTTGCCCCTTGGTGTCCTTTGCCTGTAGAACTTCTGCCTATCAGAAATTCACTCTAAGCAATGATCTGAGGCTCATTTGCATTAAAATACAAAATAATAAAAAGATTTAATTCTGTCTTCTACTAGATGTCTAAGGCCCATTGCAGAGCACTAGGCTGGGCTATATGAGGTGTCGTGTAGCATAAGCTAGGCATGGTGGCCTGAGGGATCTAAGAGAATAAGTCAAGATACTGCAGCTTATGGGGAAACAAAAAAAAGAAGCGAATGAATTGGAATGAGCAAGTCACCAAATATTTTCTCCAAACAGTAATGATAAAACCAGACAAATGTATCAGAAACAACCATTGCAGTTCCCTGGAAATTGACCAAACACTTAAAACAAACTGATAAGCACTTATTAAAGAAAAACTATTGAATTTTCATGAGAACTGTGGACATCCATGGTATTCTTGCCTGGGCTGCTCCCCTTCTTGTCCCCCAGCTTTTTCTTCATGGTAATTCTAACATGGTAGAGCACATGGTGAATAGCAGCTTAACTGTAGGAGGAAGATAACTTGATTTGGAGCAGTAGTTGGACAATCCCATCCCCAGCAGAGATGTCAACAATAAGCAACAATACCAAAGACAAGGGAATTAGGACAAGAAATTTTGATACCTGGGGTTGAATGGGCCAACCAGAAGTTTAGCAGGAAAACATGGGAAATGAGACAGTCATAGAGATACTTGATACCCTTGGTTGAGTGGAGGTGATGGGTACACACAGGGGAGACTGGAAGAAGTCCAAGCTGTTCACATATCCCTGTCTTACCGGGAACCTCTGTGTTTTGCAGAGGAGATACCAGAAACTGTAAAACAGCCTGAACTAAAAACTGCCTGAAATATGAATGTGTTCCTGAATCCACATAGAGACCCATCACCTCAGGTGGGAGATTTTGCTGGCCTAAAGTGTTTGGGCCCAATCTCTCACCAATCATTGGCTGACCATCAGGTTATGCAGAAATAAGACTCCTAAGAAGTCAGCCTTAAAAATATGAACAAGGGTTTGGCGAGGAGGCTAGGGGAAAAGGGATGCTAAGCAGAGAGTAGTGTCCACACACTATAGAGGAAAAAAACTTCAAAAATGTAGTCCAAACAGGTTACTAAATAAAAATATAAACATATTTTTAAAACAATATTGGTAATAACCTCTGGAACAAAAATCTAATCAGAATCAAGAGCTGCTATAATATGGTATCTCAAAATAGTCCATATTCAATAAAAATTACGGGACATGCTAAGAAACAGGAAAGGGTTACTCATATTAAAGAAGGAAAATAGCAGTGAATAGACATTTCTCCGAGTGTCCTCAGAGGCCAAATTTAGCAGACAACAACTTCAACTCAGTTTTATATCTATGTTCAAAGAACTAGAAGAAATTAACAGTAAAGAATTAAAGGAAAGTATTATAATCCAAAAACTAAAGGACCTCAGTAAAGATATAAAAATTATTTTTAAAATCCAAATGGAAATTCTGGTAATAAAAGTACAATAACTAAAATAAAAATTGTACTTCAGGGGCACACTGCCAGATATAACAGCAGAATTAAGTTGGTATTATGATAAAATAAATTATAATTACTTAAGATGCATAACCACAAACTATCATTTGCTGACCTCTATGCTAGGCTATAAAGCAAGCCACAATAAATCTAAAGGATTGAAATCATATAAAGTGTCTTCTATGACTACAACAGAATTAAGTTAGAAATCAATGAAAGAAAGAGATCTGATGAATCCCAAAATATTTGGAAATTAAACAACACACTTCTAACACCCATGAATGAAAGAAAATTGCAAAATATTTTGAGCTGAATTGAAAACACGAAAAATCAAAATATATGTAGCATGCATCTAAAGCAGTGCTTAAAAGGAAGCTTATAGTTTGAAAAAGAAAAATAGTCTCCAATGAATAATTCAAGCTTCCTCTTTAGCTAACTAGAAAAATAAGAGCAACCTAAACCCAAAAAGAAAAAGTAAAAGGAAGTAATATGGATTTACATGAAAATCAAAGAAACAGAAAAAATATAGAAAATAATGCAACCAAAAGGTGATTATTTAAAAAGATCAACAAAATTGACAAATCTTCAGCTAAACTAAGAAAAAGAAAGAAAGAAAGCACAAATTGCCAAAATAAAGAGCAAAAGAGGTAACATCAGTACTAACCCTACAGAAATTAAAAGGATTCTAAAATAACATTAAAAACTTTTTGCCAAAAATTTGACAAATTACATTAAATGACAAATTTCTAGAAAGACAGAAATGAACACACTGATTCAAGAAGACATAGGAAATCTGTATAGATATGAGATACCATCTCACACCACTCAAAATGCTATTATTAAAAAGTCAAAAAAATAGATGCTGGGAAGTTGCAGAAAAAAGGGACTGCTCATACACTGCTGGTGGGAATGTAAATTACTTCAACCACTGTGGAAAGCAGTTTGGTAATTTCCCAAAGAACTTAGAAATACCATGCAACCCAGCAATCCCATTATTGGGTAAATACACAAAGAAATATAAATTTTTCTATCAAAAAGACATGCACATGTATGTTCATTGCAGCACTATTCACATAACAACGATATGGAATCAACCTAGATGCCCATCAACAGTAGACCGGATAAAGAAAATGTGGTACATATACACCATGGAATATTAGGCAGCCACAAAAAAGAATGAGATCATGTCCATTGCAGCAACATGGAGCTGGAGGCCATTATCTTTAGGACACTAACACAGGAACAGAAACCCAAATAATGCATTTTCTCACTTAGAACACATAGACACAAAAAGGGGAACAACAGACACTGGGGCCTACTTGAGGGTGCAGGGTGAGAGATAGGTGAAGATAAAAAAAAAAAAACTACCTATCAGGTAATATGCGTATTACCTGGGTGATGAAATAATCTGTACACCAAACCCCACAACATGCAGTTTAGCTATATAACAAACCTGCACACATACCCCTGAAACTAAGATAAAAACTTAAAAATAGAGAGAAAATTTGTATAGACCTACAACCAATAAAGTAATGGAATTTGTAATTTAAAACTCTTACCACAAAGAAACCCCTAGTTCTAGATAGCTTCATTGATGAATTCTATCAACTATATAAATACCAATCCTTCAATACTCTTTCAGAAAATAAAGAACGAAGTCTTTCCAAATCATTCTATGAGGCCTATTTAACAAAGCCAGCCAAAGACATCATAAAAAAATAAAATTGCAGATTAATGTCCCTGAGAATAGAGAGGCAAAAATTCTTTTAAAAAATTAGCAAAACAAACCAATCAGCAGTTTAAACACATTTTACACCATGACCAAATGGGATTTATCTAAGAATGCAAAGTTGGTTTAACATCTAAAAATTACCTTATGTGACCATTTTACAGATGTAGAAAAAGAAAAGGCAGTTGACAAAATTTCACATGCATTCGTGATTTTTTAAACATTTTAATTGGAATCAAACAGAATTTCCTCAACATCTACCAAAAAAAAATTTTATTTTTATTTTTATTTTATTATTATTATACTTTAAGTTCTAGGGTACATGTGCACGATGTGCGGGTTTGTTAAATATGTATACATGTGCCATGTTGGTGTGCTGTACCCATTAACTTGTCATTTACATTAGGTATATCTCCTAATGTTACCCCTCCCCCCTCTCCACAATAGGCCCTGGTGTGTGATGTTCCCCTTCCTGTGTCCAAGTGATCTCATTGTTCAATTCCTACCTATGAGTGAGAACATGTGGTGTCTGATTTTCTGTTCTTGTGATAGTTTGCTGAGAATGATGGTTTCCAGCTGCATCCATGTCCCTACAAAGGACACAAACTCATCCTTTTTTATGGTTGCATAGTATTCCATGGTGTATATGTGCCACATTTTCTTAATCCAGTCTGTCACTGATGGACATTTGGGTTGATTCCAAGTTTTTGCTATTGTGAATAGTGCTGCAATAAACATATATGTGCATGTGTCTTTACAGCAGCATGATTTATCCTTTGGGTATATACCCAGTAATGGGATGGTTGGGTCAAATGGTATTTCTAGTTCCAGATCCTTGAGGAATCGCCACACTGTTTTCCACAATGGTTGAACTAGTTTACAGAAAAAATATTAAGTGCATCTACATTGGAAAAGAAGAATGGTCGAAAACAATTAAAAATTTTTTTTGTTTGCAGATAACATAATCTTATAGGGAGAAAATTCTAGGAATATACACACACACTGCACGCTTACTACAAGGTTGCATGATAGAAGATTAATATACAAAAAATCTATTGTAGTTGCAAATACTAGTAATGAACAATCTGAAAATCAAATCAAGAATACAATTCCATTCACAATAGTAACAGATAAAACAAAATACTAATGATAAATCTAACAAAGTGTAAGATTTATACAATGAAAACTACAAGTGCTGAGTGAAAGAAATAAAGGGAGGTAAAGAAAGAAGTGGAAACATATTCCCTTTTCATGGATTGAAAAACTTAATAGTGTTAAAATGGCAATTCTCCTTAAATTTATTTGTACAGATTCATGGCAATTCCTATCAAAATTTCAATAGGCTTTTTTTGTGAAAAATGACAAATTGATCAATAGGTAACATTTACACACAAATGCAGTGGACCTGGAATAACCTGAGTAATTTCCAAAAAGAAGAACAAAATTGGAAGACTTGCACTAACTACCTGGTTTCAAAACTTACTATAAAACTACAGTAATCAAGACAGTGAGGCATTGCTGTAAGTGTATGTATATAGGTTAATGGAAAAAAATGAAGTTCCAGAATTAAACTTTACGATTTTGGTCAATTAATTTTTGACAAAAATGTGGAGACAATTTAATGGGGGAAATGACAGTCTGTTAACAAATGGTGCTGGGACAACTGGATATTCATATGA
This sequence comes from Colobus angolensis palliatus, assembly GCF_000951035.1. Lineage (NCBI taxonomy): Eukaryota > Metazoa > Chordata > Mammalia > Primates > Cercopithecidae > Colobus > Colobus angolensis. The sequence goes on from NW_012115511.1 coordinate 3,743,679, forward strand.
AAGAAAAAAGAACTTAGATCTTTATCTCATACCACATGCACAAATAAACTCGAAATAGACCATAACCCTAAATGTTAGTAGTTTAAACTATAAAACTTCTATAACAGTGGTTCTCAATCAGGATGATTTTGCTTGCCAACGGACATTTGATAATGTCTGGAGACATTTTCAGTTGTCATAACCAGTGAGAAGGGGTCAGGCAGGCACTAATGGATCTAGCGCATAAAAGCCACAGACGCTGCTATGTATTCTAGAATGAACAAGACAGGCTCCCATGACAAAGAATTATCTGGCTCCAAATATCAAGAATGCTGCTATTGCAAAATCCTGATCTAGAAGGAAAGCTCTGTGACTTGGGTTATATAAGGAATTCTTAATGTGACAGTAAAAGCACAACCCATTTTTTAAAATAGATTATTAAGATGAATAACTCTTGCACTTCAAATTAAACTGTTAAGAAAATAAAAAGACAAGCCACAGACTGGGGGAAGATATTTGAAAATCAGATTTCTGACAAAGTTCTTGTATCCAGAATATATAACAAACTCTTCAACTCAATAAGACAAACAACTCAATTTAAAAATGAGAAAAAAGTTTAAATATACTTTCACCAAATGAGATATACAGATAGCTAAAAGACACAGGAAAGGATGCTTACTTCTTTAGTAATTTGGGAAATGCAAATTAAACCACAATGAGATACCACAATAAATCCATTGCAATAGTTATAATAAAAAATATAGACGATATCAATTTTTGGCAAGAAGGTGGAGAAACCTGAGCTGTCATATACTGCTGATGCTAATGTAAAATGGTACAGCCATTTGGAAAACTGTTTAACAGTTTTCTAAAGAGTGAATCATAAATATGTCAATACGACCCACAAATCCCACTTCTAAGAATCTACCCAAGAAAAGTGAAAACATGTCTACACAAATACTTGTATCTGCCTGGTCATAGCCACATTACTCTCAATAGCAAAAGACAGGAAACAGTCCAAGTGTCTGTCAACTATGAATGGGTAAATAAAATGTGATAAAAATTAAAGTAAAATGGAAAATAAAAATGGATAAGTAAAATGTCTGGAAAAGGCCAATTTGTAGTGACAGAAAGCCTGGGGTAGGGGTAGGAGTGGAGACTGGCTGCAGAGGGGAATAAGGAAACATTTTGGAATGAAGACAGTGTTCTAAAACTGGTTGTAGTGGTGGTTGTGAAACTCCATAAATTTAACAAAAATCATTACATTGTACATTTTCAATGAGTGAATGTATGGCATGTAAATTATGCCTCAATAAAGATTAAAAAAAAAAAAAAACAAGCTAAAGAGCCTCATCCCAATGTGAGAAACACAAATAATACTGGAAGGGAAGTAAGAGAGATCAAGAAGGTTTATGGCAAACAGATACTGGAAAATGACATAAAGTCTATGAACGGCAATGTGCCTAGAATCTTGGCAGGGAGAGAGCATAAAAAGCTATAACTTGCTGGAAACCTCTCCCCTCACACCTCTGGAATGAATGAGGCTGGGTTAGCCATAGGCTTGTGTATAAGAAGCTCTGATGCTTTGGGGCATGTAAAGGTAGGAGTGAAAATCCCACCCAGTGGGACCTCAAGCTGACCAAGGTGCTGATAATTTCTCAGTTCAAGATATAGGTATAGGATACGAATTTGTGATGCTTATTGCTCTGAGGAATGGAAATTGATAGAGGAGTGTATTACATCATAACTATAGGGTTTACAGCCTTAAAGAATCTCAAGGAGCATTACTGTAATGAGGTGGATACCTGTGTACCCAGAGAAGTCACTACCTAGAAGGCCACAGACTCCTTATGCCAGTCTGTCTTTACAAGAAGCATTGCAAAATTGATCAAATAAGATGTGCATCTGGTGAGGATTCAGAAAGGGACCAAAACCAGGCCTCTGGAATGACCACAGATAAGAATTCACCTTTTGTGCCTTCAAAGAGGACTGATAATAATTACCCTTTAATATGTTTCCCAGCTAAGCCAATCACCAGTTACAAAAAAAATCACAGCCTTCTTATAAAACATCGTATGGAAAAATATCTTTTCTTCTTTCTGTATGCTAACTTGAA
>NW_012115511.1:3745823-3759899 GCF_000951035.1 Colobus angolensis palliatus
CTAACCACAACAACCTGTAAGAACAGAAATGGATTTCTAATTTAATCACATCACAGTATTGGTCAGTCTCAGAAAATATTTATTATTTCATGACACTGCACTCCTGCCTGGGTGACAAAAGCGAGACTCCTGTCTCAAAAAAAAAAAAAAAAAAAAAAGCTCATATTTATCAACTTATTCATGGACTCTGTCAGCAATTTTTAGCCTGTGAGAAACGACATCCCGTGCTAACCACAACAACCTGTAAGAACAGAAATGGATTTCTAATTTAATCACATCACAGTATTGGTCAGTCTCAGAAAATATTTATTATTTCATGACAGAGGTGGCAATATTTTGGAAATCGTTTTATAAATCTATCTGTCTCAGAAAAACAACGTCTTTTAATTTTAAATCAAAATGCTACAGTATCTGCTCCTTCATCAAACACAATTGTCTCAAAATCTCTCAAAGCATTTTATTGTCAAAAATGGAATGGGTAAGCTCCAGACAGAATCTTTACATAAAATATATCTATAATCCCTGTAGAAGTAGAAATATCTGGACATGTATTCTTATGCACAACAAATCTTGAATGTAATGTGTCTTAAAGCATCATGAAAATCATTTGGAAAAAGGATGTAAACTTGGATTTTTTAGATTCTCTGAATAAAGGTATTTCATAAATGGAAAACAAAATGATAATGAAAATCGACCCCATACATTCTTTAAAATTTTCTAATGGGTCACAGCTTACGTACATTCTTTCTTCACTTCCAGGTTCCTAGACTCTCCTGTGCGTAAGAATCCACTAGGGTGCTTGTTCAAAATTCACTCTTCAAGTCCCTACACCCAGGAGATTCTACTTCAGTGCATCTGAGACAGGGCCTGGAGACCTGGTGATTCTGATGAAGTGGCATGAGAATCACTGCCTCTGAGGACTCCAGTGAATTGCTTAAAAACAGATGTATTTCCCAATGATTTTGCACTTGAGCCTGGGGTATGGCAGCCTTCATGCAACAGAGAGCATTATGGGATTCCTGAAAACCTGGACAACTGAGGACCAAGGGGACAGAATGGATCAAGATTACACCAAGTTAGCAATTTGACGATGTTTTTCTTTGGAGGATTCAAGTAAGTATACTAAAACCAAATCCATGCCAGGTAACATCTGTTCTTTCTATGACTATTCAAGCAAGACAACTGCTAATAATAGCTCCTGATTACTGAACAACCGTTAAGTGCTAGACAGCCTGAGGAATCTGTGTGGACATTACATGTTCTTTTCTGGTCATAAAATCCGGTTGGGGTGCAATTACTCCAGTGTGACACCTTATATAAGCTAGAAATCATGTCTTCACTTTAAACATTGTAAATCAATAAAATTACATTGTAGCCATTGACAACACATACAATTTTGCCTGTTTGATGCCCCATTACTGCAACAGCACTCGCCTTGGTTTGGAAAGCAGTCCTTCACTTCCCTAAATGAGTATTACAGAGGGGTTTCCCCCTCCTTGGTCTTCTTGCGCTGAGGACATATTTATAAACAGAGAATAATGTCACAAAAATTGCTCTCATAAATAGTCTTTTCTACTTTACAGTATTGGTGCCCATTCCTAGGTCAGATAGTGAAATTTCTAAGAGTTCCACTTTTTTCCCCATGTATTTTCTTACCATTTTTACATAAAAAGGTGGTGGAGTTGAGAATTGCGTGATTGAGTTAAATGTGTCATGTTAAACACAATAATGTACAAAATATAGCGTGTTAAAACTGTACTCCTATGATATAAATATACAACTTCTACCAGAATAAAATTAAGGAGGATGTCTTTTGTGGGATGTTAGGAAGCCTAACACTCCCCCGTTATCCCTTCTGGGATCCAACTTACAGAGAACATACACACACTCCAGAATCACTTGCCCAGTGAGGATCAAATTGCCAGTGGTATTCATGTCCTGAAAGGTGTTTCCAAATTTTCCAAAGGCAGGGCCTCTGATTGGAGGATGCAGAGTAAGAGACAGCCTGAGACAAAGGAGAAGATTTCTATTCTCCCTGTCCCAGCAAAAACAGGTCAGTGTGCACTGAAGGCATGACTTAGCCATCCACATAGAACTGAAAAGCTGAAACAAAGAGCAAACAGGCATCTTGATGGGTCTCCAGCAGGCTCTGATAAGATCTGTTTACCACTTGGAGATTGACAATGCAAGGTAAGCCCCTCTAAAGAGGCTGGCATTAAAGGGAATAAGCCTGGGGTGAGGTCTACACTATTTGTTGATGAATGTGACAGTCAGCATAGGCTAGGTCAGGCTGCAGTAACAAACAACTTCACTTCAAAATCTCAGCATCTTAAAACAGCATTTGTTTCTTGCTCATGCTGCATGTCAAACATGGGTTGGCAGCAGGGCTCTGTTTACTCTCATCACTCAGAGGCCCTGCTGACAGACGCATGGATCTCAGCACATCCTTCCATAATCACTGCAGCTGAAGGTCTCACCATCCCAACTGAATGTCCTGGCTATACAGTGACATACATCACTTTCCCCCCACAATCCAGTGGCCAGAACTCATCCAGTGGTTCCTCCTAACTTCTAAAGAGCAGAGAAGTACAATCCTCCCATGAACCAGGAAGCTGTAAACACCAGTATGTGTGCCACAGTGGGGAGTAGCATTGCAGGAGGCACCATTCATTTAATTTTCTCTTTCTATTTTACAGGTTGGCCACTCACATTTTTAATTGATCATTTTCCTCTGATTCCTTTGATGTCTTATTTACATAGTCTTAGTGAGCATTGAAATGGAACCTCTATAAAAATATAGGCATGGAAAACAACTTTCTGTCTGTTCCTCCCACACTCTCTCCTGCCCATACTTCGGAGTATGTATCCAAGAAGCCAAGAGGCTGTGTCATAGGAAACTAGCAGTTTCAACACTCTGACAATACATTTGTAAATCCAGCCCGATAAATGCTTATGATTCTTGCCAGTCAAATTAGCCAACCCTCCTTGCATAGGGAAAAGTAAAGAAGCAGAGGAGATCATTTCAATACTCCTTGGGTCTTTGGGTAGGAATGGAAGCCTTTTGCATGAAAACATGTGGAAGAAAAGATACCATCTAATAATGTCAGAGTCTTAGATTAGAGAAGACTTTATAAGTCTGGCATGAAAACTAGATATCACAAGGCAAAATTTTATCTCTCATAAGACAAAAGAAACCTTCAATAAGATGGAAATAAAAAATAATATATTGGAAGAAAATATTTACAACACATATAACAAAAATGTAGTATCCATAGTATAAAGAGTTCCTATAAATAAATCAAAAAGACATTCAAATGACCAATAAACATAAAAATGTGGTTAACCTTACAGATAATCAAAGCATACTGATCATTTTGCCCATAAAATTAGAGAATGTAAAAGATTGGTTCCAATCAAAAGATCACCAGAAGATGGAGAATTGGTTGACGTATAAACTGGAACAATTATTTCGGAGAGCAATCTACTAATAGTAGTCAAACTTTAAATTTGCATGTCTTTTGACCAAGGAACCTCTACTTCTAAGAATCTGAACTTCAGAAAGACTTGCACAAATACCTCAAATATATAAGCATCACACTTCTTTATGGGATCACTTGCGATGTGAAAAATTGGAAAATGAACAAAAGTTTATCCATAGAGAGATGGTTCCATCCATGCAATAGAAGATCATGCAACCATTAAAAAAATCAGATAAATCTATATGTACTGACTTGGAACAAGGCCTGTGGTACATTACCAAGTGAAAAGCAAGCTGCTGAATAAAACATATAGTACACACCACTGGTGTGTTGGGATCCAGCTCCCATTGAAGGCGGAAGCCTTGAGTAGTGTTCGCTGATGTCTATGAGATGAACACTAACCATCGCTCAATTCAAGCTACTAACCTTTTAATAATCAGCTTGAGAAATTCTACAGACCACTGTATGAGTCTATTTTCATTTTTTAGAAAGTCTGAATGTGTGTTTGAGTATGTAAGTATGCGAATGTGTATGCGTTTGTGCATGAGTTTAGAGGCACAGAAAAGATGTCAGGAAGGGTAAGCACAAACTAGAACAGAATCATAGTGAGACAAAAAGCACAGTACCATGTTGTAATTTATATACTTGGATATTTGAATTTGTTTCATTGAAGATTCTTGCTTGAATGGTTTTCTTAAATTATGATTTAAATATTTGTTCATTACAAAAGTAATACATGATTACTATAGGAAAAATACAAAATATAAAAAGAACAAGGGAGAAAATTAAAATTACCCAGAATTCTATTTCAGGATAACCACTGTTACTACTTTCTGCATTTTTTTCCAGTTGTTTTATTCTGGAAAACATAGTTTTGAATTTTTTCAAAACCAAGTTTACATTTTATGGGTAATTTGCTAACTGTACAGAAAATTTTCATTCCATTTCTAACTATTTGCTTGGGAAAAAATGTTGTTTATTATCTTAGAAGTGGCATTAATTACTGGTTAAAGGTGAGATCACAAAATATGTCTTAAAGAGAGGATAAGTACATTGTATTAAATGTAATTCAGGTTAATTCTACATAATGAAATTGTATGTCTCCGATTTTCTAAAAATATATGGATAGATTTTTATGGCAGTATTAATGTATTTTTTGCACATTTTACTACCTATGCATTATTTTACATGCAAGAAAATTATTGGCCCTGTAAAGCTTGCAATAGAAATAAAGTGTAGTTATCTAGATTAACTCAATCTGGGATTATACACATATATGTATATTATATATATATTACACATATATATAATATTATATAATAATATTATATAAAGTTTATATATATGTAAACTTTAACGGGAAAAATACAGCAAGCCAGTGCAGACATTTAGGAAGTAATGAAAATCTTGTCAAAACAGCTGCTGATAAAAAGCAGGTGAGAGAATTCAGTACAACTCACTTAAGCCCAGGATTCCAGACACCTGCATTCACCAGAGATTTGAAGTCATTGCATCGAGCTCTATACCTAATCCGATACTGCACCAAGTTGATCCCCAATCAAACTTCTGGTTTCACAGTATGATTTTCAAATGCACTCTCCACCTAACCTTTGCCCATTACTCAAAAACTGAAAATCCAAATTTGTAGACATACCTTTCGTGGGGTACTATATTCAGAAGTATCTCAGGACCAGAGTCCAGGATATTATGTATGTCTCAAACCATTTGTTTTATTTGGGACTATCAACTCACATGCTGATGGTTCTTAATCCAACATTACCTCCATTCCTAAGTTATTTAAGTAATTGATAGAGTTCCAATATCCATTGAAATAATTAGCATTACTTGGGATCATTATTGTATGTTTCTTTTCTTTTTGCAATTATGGAGAGTGTCTATAGTGAGGGAGTAAAGAAAAAATATAGTCTCTTTTTTTTCTTTAAGTGAATGCAATTAGTTGATGCATCCATAAAGGAGCTCATCTGTACTTCATAAAATTAAAGATGTAGACATCTGAGTGGGTATAGATGACAAAAAAAAGTCAGATTTCAATGGAAATTGACTAATAAACCTTTTTTACTATTGATTCATTTTCTTTTAATAAATTATGGAGAACATAGTGAGTCTCCAAGAATGAAGGAAATTAAATGTGATGCCAGCACTCTCTAACCTCTTGTATCTGCTATTCCCAAACAGAACTTTTGACCATGGTAAAATAGCAAGAGAAATGTTGAGAAAATCAGATAGAGAGTAATGGAATCTTGGAACCAATAAACTACAAATTAGTAGAGAAAGGGACACCCTAGAGGCCCTAATCTGGACTTGAGTCAATATTGTGATACAATTGTCCAACAAAACTTATGTGAATTCACACTGGCTTGAATCTATGCCCTAAATCCATGTATTTATACATCACCTCTTCCCTGGGAACTAAGAGGACTTCATAAGCAGTTTTGTCTTCCCTCATTGTTAAACACCTACAGTTTCCCCTTCTTTTGTCTCTGTGGTGACCTAATATTCCCTGTCGACAGAAGGAGAGACCGGGTAAGAAGAAGCTCTCTCATATGCCTGAGACAAATCACAAAGCAACAACTAAAGTCAGCCCAGGTACTGTTACTTCCAATGGGACGTATTCTACACTAGCCAAGATTTAAATAGAGGAATGTAGGAGTTAATTAAGATATCAGCAAGAACTATAGTGGCTATGGATGATAAGGCAAGGGTTTCAGCAGTTTAGCATCATTATTAAGGAGGTTTTTAAAGGGATACACAAGAAAGAATAAACACTACACTTAATTCCAAGGTTATAATAAAGTCAAGCCAGATTGAAAAATGAGAAGATATTTCCCCAAGATTCAAATTGCCTTAAGGCTAAATTTTTAGAGATCTGAGTGCTGTTTGTATGTGTGTTGTGGCAGGTGCTTGGGAAATGGTTTTTGCTATCAGTTATCTTCTTAAAACTAACTTAAACCTTTTGGGATTCAAATACATTTATTCTAGGCAATATAAAGTTACTATTTTCTATTAAAAATAGAGACTTAAATGTTCAAAGGAGTGTTTACATTCCTTAGAAATGGTCAGCTTAATTTTCCCCTGAAACAAATGCAAATTTTAATATACAATGAAAACTAGGTGACATAAACGATGGAAAAGTATAGTATACCAAAGAAAAGGGTATGTCAAAAAAATGTGATCTTGTGTCTTCATCTTGGTGGGACAGAGTCAGTCCTTCAGACAGTTCTTACAAGTGCAAGAAACAATCCTATGACAAAAGAGAGAAACTCCAGAGTTGGAAAACCATTTTATTCCTTAATTTTTGAATGCTCAGTTAAGCTACAGCTTCAACAGGTCTGTGACTGACACACATTCATTCAACTGGTCCCTTGAGTAGATTACCTGTTTCCAATGAGGACTCCTTTCTTTAAGACCATCAAAATAAACCTACTACATATTTGAATTTGGAGAGATTTTTGGAAAACAGCTTATTGCGTATTTCTTGTTTGCTTAAACTAATATGGGGCGGTAAATGGTGGGGGGATGTTTTACTGATCCTTGGCCTTCAGAAAACTAGAAAGATATTCTAATCTCCACTGATGGTACTGCTAAACAATAAGGGCGATGGCGCAAAGGACCTCTCCCAAGAGCAAATCAACCAACACCTCTTCTCAGAACTAGACCTGTTTTTGAAAAAGACCAACAAATATGATTTGGTCTGTGGTACTGGAAGTGTGGGCAGGGTGCTTCCAAATAAAAAAATGAAAACATGTAAATACAGAGTAAGACCCTGTATCTCTTTATTTGCCTAATACGTTGCTGGAGGCACAAAGGAGAAAGCAAACGTTACTAGAAAGTGAGATTTTTCTCAGAATAGCCACAATAAATGCCTTTTCAAAAAAAAAATTAAGACAAAATAGAAGAGAACATTCATGTCTGAAATCAAAGAAAAGTCAGTTTTGGTCTAAGATGTTGAAAACATGGCTCATGAGCAGTTTGTCTAAGTAAAAATATGACCCCTGTGATGTTGCCAAGGTCTCTGAGACCCAGGGTGCTGCTGAGTAAATGCTGGTTGCATAAGTTAGAGCAGCTAAGGGGACACTTTAATTTATGTGCTCAATTTTTCTGAGGTCTCAAAAAAGAAAAAAAAAATGAAGGTGGGGGAAAGGGATGAATGAGGTTAATTTTCAGAGTGGCACATTCAGGGATGCTTTGGAGATTAAGGGTTTTTCCATTACCTCAGTATCCTCATCTGAGGGAAAAGTGATTTTGTAGGAAGAAGCATCTCACTGGAAGTCTTAATTCACCCTCCCCAAAAGGCCTCAGGGTCTTTAAACAGCAACTGAGTCTCTCAAATTCATTTTTCAAATGAGGGTTATGTAAGAAAGATTTCAAAATCATAATCAATAAGAGCATGCTTCATATCAGGGCGATGAAATAGTCTGTCTACAAAGCCCCCGTGACACGCAATTTGCCTATATCACAAACCTGCACATGTACCCCTGAACCTAAAATAGAGGTTTAGAATCATCATCATAATAAGAGGTACTCTTTCATTTCACCACAGACCTACAAGCTAACATACTAGGACACTATGAATTCAATGGAATAATAAATATAAGAGGCTCAAATTTCATGTAAAATATTGTCAGATATAAAATGACATATAAATTCATATGCGTAAAATGTATTTTTCCATTTACTAGGTATTCCTTCTTGGAATACAAGACATAAGATTTTTTAAAAATCTATGTCAGATAAAACTTAAGCATTCTATTCCTTTCACAAACTTACCCTGAAAACTAAGAATCATAACTGAAAACTTGAAACTTCCCCTTCCTCTCATTTTTAAATGGCATATGGTCTTATAGAGTCACTGGTAAAGCAAAGAAAAAAAATCCTGCCTTAAAAGTTAAATTTTCTATTTAGTATTATGTAGAATCAATGTAAATGGCATCATTCCTGATAATTAATTATAATTAAATCATTCTCTCCATACTTTGCAGGTGTTTACATAGTGTTTCTGATTCCTGAGATTGAAGGTTCTACCCAATGGAAACATATTCTGAAATGCTATTTTCGTTAGCTTATTTCTGAGTTGTTTGGGGACTGTTACAATAAAATAAACAAACACAAAACGGTTTGGTTAAGAACTCTAATCATTCCTGCTGCACAAAAGTCTAGAGATGATTAAAAGAAGACTCAGGGATAAGGATGATAATGTGAACTGAAGTACTACATCTGGGCTGTACATACAAAGACTCATCATCACAGACAGAGACACAGCCTGTACTCCTTGTGAATGAGCTGTATCCTGTAGGCAAAAGCTCCACCTGTTTTCAACATGCCTCTCCTCTCTCGCACGCCTCTTATTCTTTGGGGGGCATTTTTCTAGTTTGGGCAAATAAATTTGGATCTCTGTACAGCTGTACTTGTGACTTAAGTTGTTACAAATATACTCAATTAGTTATTTGGGTTTTTTTGTTTTGTTTGTTTTGTTTTGTTTTTAAATGTTTATTTCAATGCAAAAGGCTGCCAGGTCCTGTGGCGGAGAGTGTGAACTTGGCCTTCTGCCACAGGTCACTGGTGATTTCAACTTATTTCCTCTCATCTTCTTTTACTAAATTAAAACCCTTGAAGTTCAAATTAAATTAAGTTTAAATTAAAAGCTAGGAAGCAATGCTATCTTTTAGAGTGGACAAAAAAAAAAAAAAAAAAGCACCAAGTAGCAATTCAGTGGCAAATGTGTTTCAACTTAATGGAAAGTTAATATTCCTTAATTTCTCCAGTTTCCTGGCCCTTTAATAACTGGGAATCTCATTCAGCTATTTTCCTCTGTAGGTTAGAAACCTGATTCGCAGGAAGAAGTGAAGTTTTACCCCAAGTGAAATAAAGAATCTGCCAGTTACTTTTGTCTTTGCAGCTGCCGGTTCCCCTGTGGCATACAGCAAAAGAAGAGTCCTTCATAGACTTCCTTAGAATATTTTTATAAATCCCATTTTTTTTACTCGCCTTCTCCTCCAAACAGAAAACGCCAGTGCCTTCCCTCTGTAATGTTTCCCTAAATGACATACAGCATATCTCAGTGGCAATGTGACATGATGAAGAGAAACCCATAAAAGATCCTTCAGCAGCTCCAGAACTTTTATTCTGGAGGGGAAATTGCATTTATAACTTGTCCTTTTAAACACGGATCTTCTTGCTCCTGCAGAGTAAGAGCTTGAAGTATCAACACAAAATCTGAACTCTTCTAGCTTTGCAGATAATCAAAAATTTTCCATTCACTTTCCAACCAGAGCAAACTTTAAAAAAAAACTTTTAAAAATGTAATTATTTAAAAATATATATATATACATATACAATACATACATGTGTGTCTGTGCATATATACACACATTAGAGAATCCTTCTGTCTACCTTCCAATCAGAGAGACCTGAAGATGGATAGATGGATGAATAGACAGAATATAGAAAAGATTTTAAAATATTCTATTTTTAGTAACTATTTTTTCAAGAGTTTCCTTACTTTTGATTCATTAAAAATATCAAAATAAACAAAGAACCAGGTATCCCCTCACAACCAAATGGCTGTGAATGTGGCTGCCAAAATAACAGGGCGCCAAACTTGAAAGCAGCATTTGCAAACTGCCTCTCCTATTGTGCATTCACACATCACCTCAATTATGATCATAAACAACCTATTTGCAATGCAGTCTACTCTTGACCTGAAAAGCTGATCCAACCCACATTTGAAGCTCAAGATTCACACCCAGCAGTGTCCACTTTAAATAGAAAAATCGCATTGATTGCATGAAACTCAGGACTCATTTTGGTCCATCGATTCCCCTAGTGACCTTCTGCAGCATCAAAGACCACAGCGAACCCAATCTGACCCCGACTTTATGTGCATTATTATATCAAGAGACAGGAGCTACTTACAGTCCATGCCATTGTCTCCATAGATATGTAATAAAGTATTCTAGAACTGCTCCTGCCGAGAACACTTCAGGTGCACGTCATTTTCTTCTGTATCTTCCTCCTCGCTCTCCTATTCTTGCATGCAAACACATATACACTATCCTCCTACCAGTATAAAAATTCTTCGTTTACTTAATGTTTCTTTCCTCCCAGTTCAGAAGAACTCAAAAAGCAACTTCAGACTTTGACTAATACTCACGTAACTCCCCATAAACAACATCCCTCACCCAAATACGTAACTAATCATAATGCTCTTTATGAAGCTCTTCTGTGAAACAATAGGTCTAATACAAAGCTCCTCTCCACACTGTTTTAATTATAATAAATCACCTTCATTATGATGCATACTTCGATATAACATGTCGGCTGCTTAGCTACCTAAGTTACTCCCATAATGAGAGGAGAGCAGACGTGTACATCTTGAAGAAAGTTATTTACGCACACTGAAAAATTCTATGGCATCCCATGGCTTTGCAGCACGATTTTCAGCAACTTTTATCTTACCTTACTGTTCATAACATTACAGCTGAGAAGACAGGGAAGAAAAGAATAAGAAAAAGCACCACATCTGAAAAATGCTGTTTACACAAATAACGGTACCCTGAATACATCCACTAGCGTGGAAAAATAAGTCCTTGCAGTACAATCATTTCTCTATAAATGTATGAAAGTATTTTACTGCCTGGTGCAACAAATCAGCGATGAGACGCTAGGCTGTGGTGTGTAAGTTTCAGGGGACTGTGTGTCAAAGTCAACTTCCCAGGCAGTCCCCTGAGAACTGCGCTGGGCACATTCTCATGAAAGGTGTGAAAATCTGATTTTCTAAAATGGATCAGTAATTCTCTATGAAGGGGGAAAGGATCAATAAATCTTTGCTAAGTAGATTGTAAAGGAAAAATTATTCTTTCAGTGACAGTACATTAGGATCCTCCAAACAATCTCAATAAACTAAAGACACAGCGTTTCTCCACCGGCTACTTTTGACTTCTGATATATTTTTGTAATCTCAGATCATTCTGCAATGCACATACATTTATATTTGCTAAGCAATGTTCCATGTTGATGTTGATTTATGGTATGTGCCACTATAATGTTTGGCTGTGACTAGCAAAAGAAAATTATTAGCTGCTTGTAACCTGATAGATGTGATACGAGGAAATGTCATTATAACCCAATGCACATATATGTTCCTAACTATATCAGCTCGCCGGGTAGCCACAAGATGTGTTGTTGGTATTCCTCAGCCAAATATATATGTATTGCTTTTAGGTAACTGATCATTGACGTATAGTGTATATTCTCTTGATGCCTAAAAACACTGGGGTGTGATATGCTTAGAATCGTGTGATGTTAATAGTCCTTGAAGGAATATTTCTTTTGGGCCCTGGGCAGAGACCAAGGAAATCTTTAGACACCGGTTTTATCACATACACTCGATGACACTGAACGGGAGTAACTACCAGCCCTGGCCACTAACACATTCGCCATTTGTTTCACAGCTAGGGAGTCCATGCTCCTCATCACACTGAGGCCTGAGAATCCTCACTAAAGAATTTAGACAGAAGATGTGTGTCACGAGAAAACAAGCCTAGGAGTGGACCGACTGCTCCCAGGAGGCTCTCTGGTTATAGCATCCTGAGCTGTGTGTGGCTGAGATTTCCCCTGCTCTGTGTTAAAGTGGTTATTAAAAAATATGGCCTGTGTGGTAGCGAGGTATTTCAGGGGCCTCAGAGCATGCTGAACATCATGTGTCCTGCGATACCCAGATCAAACAAAGCAAATTCTCAGCATGGCAGGCTGAAATCTGCATTTCTCTCTACTTATGCACATTTATGTCAGAATTCACAATAGGATAGCTCCTTCGGGAAGAAAAGGCTCTTCCACAGGATGCACTATTTTCATGTACAACATCCTTGGACAAAGAAGGGAAACAAGATAATTGGCATGGCAAATTGTAGCAAACAGGTGTGATTAATGTGTGCAAACCTCATTCAACTGAATGTCTACATACATTATAGGAATTATATCCACTAGTATCTTATCAGGGATGGGGGCTGCAAGCAAACATTTTTATTAAATACCTCCTTTCCCTCTTTTTAATTGAATAATGCTAATAATGCCCTCATTGAGGTACAAAAGACAGTGGCTATAATTTCTTTTGGCATGAAGAAGGACTCACTATGATTATAGACCCTTCCACCATTTGGTTTTTGTGATGTTTTCTGACCAGAGAATGTTAAGAGTCCTAAGAAATAAGGTCATATTTCTAAAAAGTCCAGCATCCAATGCCCACTGGCAAACAGAATACAACAGGAAAGTCTATGTGGTATCAAATGAAACAAGACCTCTGGGTGTCTGTAAACATTTTGGAGAAAGGTGCCATCTTTTAAGCATCCAAAGGAGACCATTGATCTAGAAATAATGAGTAGCATCCTTCCTGATTCACAAGTCAGATTCATGGGACACAACTATTGACATATAAAAAATTCAAATTTCTCCAAGTCGGAGCTTGTAAATCACATGGAGTTCTGAGTCTTACCCATTATAAGGCAAGTGCAATTCTTTTTTTTTTTTTTTTTGTTAGGCAGTCTCCCTCTGTTGCCCTGGCTGGAGTACAGTGGTGTGATCTCAGCTCACTGCAGCCTCCACCTCCCGAGTTCATGAGATCCTCCCACCTCAGCCTCCCAAGTAGCTGGGACTATAGATGTGCACCACCACACCTGGCAATTTTTTTTTATTTTTATTAGAGACAGGGTTTTGCCATGTTGACCAGGTTGCTCTCGAACTCCTTGTCAAATAATATGCCCACCTTGGCCTCCCAAAGTGCTGGGATTACAGGTGTGAGCCACTGTGCCTGGCTGGCAAGTGCAATGCTAAGAAACCTAAATGATAGGAAGGAATTAAGTCAGCCACATTTCGAAAGAGAAATGAAGAGTGGTGGGTAAATAAAATACTGATGGATAGAAGTATAGAGTAGGTGTTTTGTTACATATTCACATTCACATGGAACCTTAAAATGAAATGTCTTCACTGATATTGTTTTAATTTGGATTCTAAATTTGAAAAGCATTATTAGTATCAAAATTTTTTTTCTGATCCTAATAATTGTCCTAAACTTCCAACAAAATGGCTTACAGATAATTTTCCTAAAATCAATGCAACGGTATATTAATGAGCTAAACATCCATCTTAGCAGTTAGTGTGAAAACAACAGAATGAACTAAAATACAGTAGGAAAGAACTAATAAAAATAAAGTTGGCCAGGTGCGGTGGCTCACGCCTGTAATCCCAGCACTTTGGGAGGCCAAGGAGGGCGGATCACGAGGTTAGGAGTTCAAGACCAGCCTGGCCAAGAAGGTGAAAACCCATTTCTACTAAAAATACAAAAATTAGCCAGACGCGGTGGTGGGCACCTGTAATCCCAGCTACTCATGAGGCTAAGGAAGGAGAATCCCTTGAACCGGGGAGGCAGAGGTTGCAGTGAGCCAAGATCATGCCACTGCACGCCAGCCTGGTGACAGAGCGAGACTCTGTCGCAAAAATTAACTAACTAACTAACTAAATAAATAAATAAATATATTTTTTTTTAAATAAAGTTTAGTTCAATTTTTTTTTTTTTTTTTTT
>NW_012115511.1:3759949-3875330 GCF_000951035.1 Colobus angolensis palliatus
TAAATAAATAAATATATTTTTTTTTAAATAAAGTTTAGTTCAATTTTTTTTTTTTTTTTTTTGGAGGGAAGCAGGAGGATATGAAGCAACAGTGCTCTCATGTATTGGTGGGAAAGCAACATGGTACAGTCCCTTTGGAAGACAGTCTGACATTTCTTTAAAAACTAAGCATAATCTTCTCATATGATCCAGCAGTCACACTCCTTGGCATTTCCCCCAAAGAGTTGAAAATATATGTACACACAACCAGCACACAAACTAATGTTTATTGCAGCTTTATTCATAATTGCCAGAACTTAGAAGCATCAGATTGTCCTTCAGTAGGTGAATGGCTAAACTGTGGCACATCAGGACAATGGAATATATACTTTTTTTTTTTTTTATTTTTTGAAAGTTCAATACAGAAGATAAGCAAAAATTGCTCCTTTGAAAAAGCTAATAAATAATCAGATCTCGGGCAAGACTGATCTAGACAAAAAGAGAGGATGCCCAAGTAAACCATATTAAAAGCTGAAATGGAAATATAACTACAAATAAAACAGATGCTGAAAAAATAAAAGAATTCACTGAAAAATGTATGCCACTGAATGCAAAATATTGGTCAAAATGGGCAATTTCCTAGAAAATAAAACTTTTCCAAAAAACACAGAAAGGGATAGAATACATGAACATCTCTCTTCATTATTATATACATTTAATTCATGATTTTAGGACTTCACATACAAACACACACACCACACATTGACTCAGATGATTCTACAAGTGAAACTTTCAAAAATAAATTTTAATTTTTAAAAAGTCTTTTAAAGAATAAAGAAGAAATTCTTCCCCTAACCTATGAAGTCAATAAAACCTTCATACCAAACCAGACTAGGAAACAGAACAAAAGACACTTCTAGGCTAATGTCATTCATGAGCAAAGATGCAAAAGGTCCTATTAGCAAGCAGAATCTAATAGCGTATATAAAAATGATAATGCATCGTCACCAAGTCACTTTTATCCCAGAAATGTAAGAGCGGCTTAATATTTTCAAATCTATAAATGCCATTTAATATATTAAATTTCAAGATGAACAATTATGTGATCATTTTAATGTATACAGTAAAAGCATTTGATAAAAATTTCATGACAATTATAAAACATAAGATAAAATTTTCAACAAACTAGGAATAGAATATCCTTACCACTTTAAAGGAATTCTATAACAAACTTATATAAAACATAATTGTTCTTTCTTTTTATTTTATTTGTATACATTTTATGGGACACAAGTATAATTTTGTTACACGGGTAGATTGCATAGTGTTGTGAAGTCAGGGCTTTTAGGATATCCATCACCCAAATAACATATATTGGATCCATTACATAATTTCTCATCATCCTCATACATAATTGCCTCCTCCCAGAAATGTTTTTGATAATGAAAAATGGCAAGTACCTTTAAAATGAGGGGCAAGTCAAATATGCTTAACCTCACTATCATTACTTTTATTAAATATTGGATTCAATATCTGAGCCACTGTAATAGGAGAGAAAAGTAAAAGTACCAACGATAGGAAAGAAAAATCAAAAATGTTATTTTTCAGATCACATAATTATCTCCATAGAAAAACCAAAAGAATATAAAACAAAGTGTTAGAAAGTTTGGCAAGATGGCTGGTATATGATCAATATATAAAAAATCAATTCTATGTACTAGCAATGATAATTTTAAAAACTATTTTAATAGTAATAATACGAAAAGTTGAAAAATTTGTGTTAAGAAGAAAATCTAGCCAGTTGCAGTGGCTTGTACCTATAATCCCAGCACTTTCGGAAGCAGAGGCAGGCAGACCCTTTGAGCCCAGGAGTCTAGACCAGTCTGGGCAACATAGTGAGACTCTACACATTTTTTTTTTTTTTTTTTTTTTAGCCAGGCCTGGTGGCTTGTGCCTGTAGTCCCAGCTACTCAGGAGGCTGAGGTAGGAGGATTGCTTGAGCCTGGGAGTTGAGGCGGCAATGAATTGTGATTGTACCAGTACACTACAGCCTGTGTGGCAGAGTAAGACCCTCTTTCAAAAAAAGGAAGAAATTTTACAATATTCCAAGTTACCTAGGAATAAGCCTGAAAAATATCTGTACAAAGAGAACTATACAAATTTTCTATGTATAGGTATAAACTATTTTAGAAAGATATCAAAGAAAACCTATAAAAATGAGAAGACATATCATGATTAGGGATTAGAACGCTTAATAGCATACAGATGTTAATTCTTCCCAAATTTATTAAAAAGATATAAAGGTACATCTAATATATATATCAACAAAAATAAACAAATAAATAAATAATTTTAAAAAGTTATAAGGACATTCAAAACAAAATTTCAACTAGATTTTTAGGTTACTTGTCCCACCAGATATCAGGACCTTTATGAAGCAGTAGTGATGAAGACAGCAAAGCAATATTTTTAAATGTTTAAAAAATACAAAAGAGTATGTTTTTAAAATGTTGAAATGGGTTAAGATTTCATAAGCAAGATACTAAAAGAAACAAACATTAAACAGTTTTAAAATTAACTTCATCTGCATCAAAATTAAAAAATGTCCGCCCATCAAAAGACACCATAAAGAAAGTAAAAACATAACGCATGAGTAGGGAGAATATTTTTAGAATGAAGGTAACTGAAAAAAGACTGGTATTCAGAATATAGAATGAATATGTAATAGGCAAAAACAATAGAAAATGTGACATGAATAGGCTTTTCACAGAGAAAAAATAGGTGCGTCAAATAAATATATGAAAAAAATGATTAACCTCAATAATCGGGGAAATCCCATTAGAGAACAATGAGATACAATTTTATATAGCTTGGTTTTGGAAAAATTAATAATTGGATTATACCAAGTCTTGGAGAGTATGTGGATCAATGGAGGTTCCTAAATATTGCTTTGTAGGAATATAAATTGGTATGTGCATCTGAAATACAAATTGGCATTTTCTTTTAAATGTGAGCATACTTGTACCCCAGGTAGAAAAGAATGCCATGGAATGGAAAAACAAATTTTAAAAAGTCCAGAATGTACAAAGCAATGGAGGCATAATATAATAAGGTACCTGCAGAATATTTCAGTGAACTGTACATTTTCATAGATGGAGTGCAAGGTGTATGTTTATGGGGGAAGAGAAGGAGATTTGATTAGAAACATTGGCAAAACGCCAACTCATAGTGGGTTGTTTTTGCAATGTTAAGAAGTTTGTACGTTGCCCTACATCCCAAAATATTTCAAGAATTCTTTGTCACGGAACTCCGTCAAATTGAAAGTCAAAAATGTAAAAAGACAGAAAAGCAGAGCTGCTCTGATTGGAATTGGAGGACCTTGGACCAAAAGGGAACAGCCCTTCCTCCCTTTCCATGGAGGTCCCTGAGGACATACCACAGTGCTTCTAATGCTTGGACACAGGTTTTTAAAAGCCCTTGTGGGCAGTAGGGTTTTGAGCACTGCAGTGCCACAACCTAATTTGCATTACAGAAACATCGCATAACATCAGTGTGATTGGATGATGGCAGAAGCCTAGTGAGTGTTTTTAAAGGACACCTGCTTGATGTACAGCAATGAGGAGGGTTTCTGGAAGGATATCCAGTTGCAATATCAAAGGTACCCACTGTATTTGAAAGAAGCTTCAAAGGTCTCAAGCATACAAATATATTTCCTATTACTCATTCAGATTGCTCAAAACACCCTGGGAGTACACTATAATCTTCATAAGTAGTTTACTTATATTGTTTTCTGTGCTGTCAGGAAAAAATTGCTTATGTCTTTTATTAATCCTAAGCAAAACCTACTTGATGCCACTTTCAATCATCAGAAAGTTGGACAGTAAAATAGAAAACAAAAATAAAAATATAGGGAAAAGCAGTCAACTGCCTAAATTCATCCCTGAGTATCAGAGGAGACACTTGACTTCTGTTATGTAGTTTGGCAATTTCTAAAGAGGAGATGAAAATATCCATCTTCTTACTGCCCTGCATTCTAACCTAGGTTACTCCATCATCATAATACAAATAGAGCCCATCTTCTCTGGGACTATCAATATTTTTATATTAAAAGTAAAATTAAGTAATTTAAGCGATACTGCAAAAGTTTTATATTAAAATAAACTCAAAAGAAATTTTAGTCTTAGTAAACTATCACACTGACCTAAACAGAAATCTTGGCTCTTTCACCAACCATTGGGCCTTTTTCCTTTCTGGCTTCAGTTTTTCCATTTGTAAAGTGCAAAGAATACCTACTTCTCAGGCTTAAGTGGAATAATACAGAAAATATATAAAATGCAGCCTGTATTATAGTTAAGTGTTCAATAAGCAGTAGCCATAATGTGACATAGGAGGACATAAGATTTTATAAATGTATAAATAAGACAGAAATGCTTTTCTAATAAGAACACTTCAATGAGAAAAATGGAAAATGTATTTGGACATTTGTGTATCACTCTAAATCAAGATTTCTCAACCACGACTCTGTTGACATTTGAGGCTGGATAATTCTACATTGTAGGGAGACTGTCCTGTACATTATTAGAAGTATTCTTGGCCTCTACCCACTAGGTCCTAGTCTTCTCTCTCCAAGTTGTGGCAAACAAAAATGTCTCCAGACATTGCAGACATTGCCACATGTTCACTGAAGGAGTGGGGAAGCATCTTAGCCAAGATACTGAAAGCACAAACAACAAAAGAAAAATACAGCATATGAATGTTATCAAAATTAAAATTTCTTCTTTTAAAAGCCTTTGTTTAGAAAATGGAAAGGCAAGCTAAAGACTGGTAAAAAATATCCACAATACATACATCCAATAAAGTATACATATTTGTAAACTCCTGAAAAACAATTATTTTTTAAAAACTAATCTTAAAACTAGGCAAAAGATTTGAATAATACTTTTAAAATGCAGATATACAAAGGATCAATGAATATATGAAAAAGTGCTCAACATCATTAGTCATCAAGGAAACGCAACATAAAGCCAGAATGAAATACCACTACCCACCTATGAGAATGATTAAAGATAAAAAGACTGACCATGCTAAGTGTTGGTGAAGATATGGAGCAGGTAGATTCTCACACACTGCTGTTGGATGTGTAAAATGGTACAACTGCTTAGAAAACTGAGAGTTTCTTATAATGTCAGACATATACCTACTCTACCACTTAGCAACTCTACTCTTGATATTTACTCCAAAGAAATGAAACCATATGTCCATGCAAAAGAATGTTCATAGCAGCTTATTCATAATAGCTCAGAACTGGAAATAACTCAAATGTCCAAGAGATGAATGGATGTACATGGTGGCTTGTCTCTCCAGCAAAAAAGATAAAAGATGGAAAAAGGGTGGAAAAGGTCCCAATACATGTGAAAACATAATGAATTTCATAGATGTTACACGGAGTGAAGAATGAAGACATAAAAGAATATATATTGTGTGATTCTACTTACATGAAGCTTTAGAACAGGTAAATAGAAATTATGATGACAAAATTTAAAAAGTGGTTGCTTCCAAGGCACTAGGGAGCTTTCTGTGTCCTTGAGAGTGTCCCATGTTTTGGCTAGAGTAGCTGTTACACAGGTGCACACGTGTGTCAAAACTGATTGAAGTGGACATCTGTGTGTTTTACTGCAAAAAATGATGGGTGGGGGATAATTAGGTTGAGCAATCAGAATTAAAAACACCTACAGAAAAAAGTAAATATAGGAAACTGAAGAAAATTAAATAAGCATATATATATATATGTTTCATTTTAGCGAATTTTGAGAAGGCATTTTATCCAAAAAAAGAGAAGCCAGGTATGAAAAATGAGCAGCTGACAAATGAGAGATAAGACAAACTAGTGAACTAGGCCGGAGAGAAGAATGCAGAAAATAACAAATAGTGAATATCATAAAAGAAAAGAGAAGAAGGAAGGAAAGCATTCATCAGAGATATAATAAAAGATATTTTCCCTGAGCTGAAGAAAGTCACAAGTCTCCATATCCTAAAGTCTCCCTAAGAGCCAGATAAGATTATTTCTTAAGGCCTATCCCTTGACATATCCTGACAAATTTCTGGATTCCAAGAATAAAGATAAAATTCTAAACATGTGTAGCAAAAAAGAAGAAAAATATTATCCTCAAAGAAAAACGCTAAAACTGTGGGCTAGCAGAATCAGATTTTAGGAACCAATACAAAAGACAAGAGTTTCTAAACAAACATTAAGGAATGAACTACAATTTCTAGAAATCTTAAGCAAGATGAACTAATTCCCTGGAATTTTATTCCCACGTAAATCATCATTTTTTATAGGTTTTAAAATGCAAGGATTGCATTAATATAATATCTATGTGCCTTTTGTAAAGTTATTTTAAAAAGATGAAAATTAACATAACTATAATAGAATAGAGGGAATCTGTAATATACATGAAACATTTTTGGAGAAAAATAGTAAAATGAATATTAAGCCCAAGAAATTGTTAACAATATGGTTTTAAAACCTAGATCAATTACAAAGAAAGAATTCTTGAAAGAAAAAGTAAATAATTTTATTTTTCAATACGTATGCAGCTAACATTTCACATACTTTCAATAAAATATGGTAAATGGGGTGGAGTAAATAAATATTAAATGCTTATCTTAGTCTGGGGTTATGGAGAAAGGCTATAAATAGAGTTTAGATCTTGCCGTCAGAAAAAAATATTGGTCAAGTATGTTTGCTACAAAAATTAATATTATCTGCTAGTAGGAAAGAAATAACATGTAAAACTTTCAAAGCAGTAAGAATAAAAACTGATTATTCCAAAGAAGATAGGAAAGAAAATAAACACATAACATAAATTGAAATAGATAAGATTTTAATCATTCCACAATGTAAGCATATACCAAACATTACATTGTACCCCATAAATATATAATGCTTATTCATCAATTAAAATATAAGTTTTAATGGTAAAAATAAGACCAAGAGCAAGCAAATCAATTAACATAATAAAAAGAAGGAATTACATTTCTCCATTAAAAGACAATGGATCCAAAATTGAGTTAAGAGAAGCAAAACAAAACCCAGCCAGAGACTGTTTAAAAGAACATTTTAAATAAAATGATAAGGAAAAAATGAAAATACTTGAAGATATGATAGGCAAATGGAAACAGAAGGAAAGCAGGTGGCAATATTACTATCAAAGTATAGCTCTAGCAAAATGCATTAAATGGGATATTTCATTTTTATAAAAGGTACATTCTGCCAAACAGATATGTCAAAAACTTTGTACATTAAAAAAAATCTAACCTAGAAATACATTAGGCAAAGAACTTTTAGAAATACGGTGAGAAATTGGCAGAAACTGCAATCTTAAGAGCAATAACACCTCTTTCAGAGTGTGACAGATCAAGTAGATAAAAAATAGAGAGTAGCTGAATAACACAATTAAGGAGTTTGATTTATTGAGGAGAAAGAGTAAAAGAGGAAACATTGTATTTTACAGATGTAAAATACATATTCTTTTCAAATTTCCATGTAAAGTAATGAAAAGGACTCATGAATGAGACTGCAATGACCATCTCAAAACATCCACCAAAAAGAAATACCAGTTAGCCCACACTCTATCCTCAATGCTGTAATTCTGGAAATAAATACTTCTGCATGAACCTTGGAAAGGGAAGAAATCACATTAGTGGTGGACTGAGAAAGCAATATGAGTGATACAACTATTGGGTAACAATATCTTGAAGTAGATATTTGAGTATCTTGAATAAATGAAAATGACTTATCCCTTCCTGGAGCATCCTAAATATCTCATCATGCAGCATTATAAAGAGATGACATTATTTTATCAGGGCCTGCCCAAGGCACTGGCTTCTAGAATGAAAGATAAGACCCCAGATTGGGAACTACCTTTTTTGGGGGGTCTGGGAGGGTGCACCCAACCTGCTTACTTGCTCCTGGTTCCACGCTTCCTAGAATGAAGCCTGACATACGCAAGCTGCGAAGGAAATGCATGATGGCTGCATTATCTTACTTATTCATTCATGCAAATAAATGGGCAACCAACAGTTACCAGATTCTGAGAAAAATGTTAACAAAACCCCAAAAGAATCAAAAGGAACACATTGATTCCCTGATATGGAGAAAACAGAAATAATTCAGGGAAGAGAAGGGAATCATAAAATAATTTTAATTGGTGTTGTGAAGAACATTTGACAAAATGCTTTATCCACAAAACAAGAACAGGTTGCAGTGATAAAAGGAACAAAGGTTTTTGAAAATTCAAAATGTAATTGTTGACATTTGAAAGACTGATAAAACACTACACGGAAAAGTCAAGGAAACTTTCCAGAATCGTAAATAAAAAGAAAGAAAATGTGAAAGATTTCAGCACAATCAATGCAGGAAGGCCAACATCTGTCTCCTAGTAGTTCTAGAAAGAGGTAGCTAAGAAAAGGAATGTGAGCAATTTATCAAAGGAGTAATGAATGAAATTACCCAAAGCTTAAACAAACCTACAAATAGAATACTGTAAGTCTTCGTTTTGAAGGATTCCATATGGTATTGAGCAGAAAAAAATGGAGGAAAAAAAAATCTAAGAACATTCTTATAAAATTTCAGAACACAAGGATTCTAAAGAAGATCCTAAAAGCTTCCAAAGAGATTACAATGTTTATCTTCAAAGGAAGAAGGACCAAATTGGTTTCAGACATTTCATAAGCGATGTTGGATGCCAGAAAACAGCAGAGCCTTCAAAAGTTCTGAGAGGATTATTTTGAATCTAAAATTCTAGCTATCAATCAAGAGTAAAGACAAAATAAAGTCATTTGCAGGCATGTGGGGACTTATAAAATTTACCATCTACAGATTTATTCTTAAAGAATTACTTGAGGATGCCCCCAAACAAAAATGGGATGTAGGAATGAGGAAAATACAAGGTTTAAGAAACCATGGACCAAATAATGTTGCAAAATGAAAGGAAATTCCAAGAAGATGGCCATGCAATCGTCCTGGAAAACCAGGGCTGCAATACAAGAAGGAGGCAGGGGAATCAGAAGGAGTGTTTCCAAGAAACAAATGAATTCTAGGTAGTAAGTTTCTAGGTAAAAGAACTGAACCTTCTTCATGAAAAGGGGAAACTATATTAAAATATGTAAAGGGAAAAATGCTCTGCTCCATTCTCTCCCACTTCCAACTTTTACTCATTGTATTTCCACTTTTAGTGGCACTGCTTTCATGATACAAGGTTATATGTCTTAACCTATGAATTACTCTATTTTGTTTTATAGTGATTATTTCAAATATCGGATTTTCAAAATTTTTAGATTTAATTTATAGATACATAAGGAAAATTTAATTATACTGGCTCGCAATCCCCTATGTGATTCCACTGGAGCAAGACATAAATGAGAACTCAGAATTTTATAAATTTTATAATGGTAATGAAGTACTTAGATTCCATATTAACTAATACTCCCAGCACATTCTGGACTATTAAGCTGATTAATATCTCTGCACCAAAAAAAAAAAAAAAAATGTAAATGGTTTACTTCATGGCAGTTCAGGTGAGGTTTTGTCACCAAATAAGTTCAGGTCACTGCTTCCGGCACAACCAATCCTCACACCTGACACAGAAACTAAAGGGTGGGCTTGTACGCTCTGCAAACCAATCAGAATCATTCCCTACTTCCTACTTCATGGAGAGCATTTCTGAGAATGTTTGGATACAAAGGAAAATAATGGTGAGAGATGGAGACATAGAGACATGGCCCTGATAGAAGTTTTGAACATCAAAAATCACTTCTACCTGCAGACAGTTCTATCCCTAGATTTCTGTGAGCCATTACCATTGATTGATCTGGCTTTCTGTCATTTGCAACTAAAAGAGTTCAGGCAAATTCTGTATTTAACACAAATCCCAAGGACTTTTCAATAGGCTAGAAAGACAACAAAGATGACTGCTATCACCATAAGTGTGCTATATTTGACTTGAGAATGTTAGCCAATACAGCAAGGCCAGAAAAAGAAATGAAGTATAACTACTAGGAAAATAATACAAATTAACATTATTTGGAAATAATATGATGAAAATGCAGAAGAATCAATACATTAATAAAACGAATAGGATAATTCTGAAAAAAATCCACTCAAATCACACACACACACACACGCATGCACGATCTAGGAATGAGCTTAATAAAAATTTTGGAATGTTTTATATAAAGGAGTCATGCAAATATTTGGGTTAGAAAACAAAATTCAAAGCCTCTGAGATGAGAGCATGCTTGGAATGTTTGAGGAACTGCAGGAACGCCCGGTATGGCTACCCCAGGGTGGATAAGGGGGCGTGTAATAGATGAGGTAGGAGAGGCAGGGAGGTGGGGAAGATCATGGAGGGTCTTAGAAGCAGCTCTAAGGACAGTGACTCCTATTCTGGGTGATATGGGGACCTCCTGATGCTTTCCAGCCAGGGCTACAGTAATCTGCTTTAGGTTATCATAAGATGGTCGCTGGGTTGACAACAGGTAATAGGCGAACAAAGGAGAGCACTTAAAAGAATATTGTGATAATACACATAACAATAACAGCAACTAAAGATGGTGATTTAGCAGTAGAATTAGATTTAGCAGTACAAAGTAAACAGATCCCAGATAGATTACAGAAATCACTAACAAATCTCCATAACATGTTCACACGCAGCCCAGTGTGCACATTTTGCTCATTGTTATGTAAAACTATATTTACTAATAGCTAAAGAAAAGTGAAGAAGAATAAGTAAATGATATCAAATCATTGATTTAATATGTATTTATTGGGTACAGCATCCATGTGTTAGGCACTAAGCAAGGCCATGGGATAGGGAAGAGGACACAGTTCTTGCCCAAAGGAACTCATGGTTACATAAGGGAGAAAAAACAACATAGTAAAATAAAAGTTGTAAAACCTTATACACACAGGATCATCTCAGGGCAACATCTCCAGCCTTCCCCACACAAAGGCATTATGACATTCACTGGTTCCTAGAGCTCCCTTGATCAAACCAAATTTTCAGCAAGGTCTCCACAGTCTGGCTTACTGCCACCTTTACACTCTTTTTGATCTCTGTGCTCTGCCACAGTGGCTGTCGGCCTTCTTCAAGTCCCTTAAACTGGACATGCCACATTCCTTTCAGCTGCAGGGACTATGCATGCACTGTTCCATCTGCAGAAAGCACGCTTAGCGCTGTCTTGACCTACACAACCCCAGCTCCTCCTTCAATCTTACCTCCCTGATATACTCACTGATGATTTCCCTGATTAGGTCAAGGTCTCCTGTGATGAGCTTTCATACCATTCACCTCCCCATGGTAACACTTAACACTGTTTTACATTTATGTAAATATAAATATTTGACTTTGGTTAGCTAAAGTCTTTTCTACTGAACTGCAAGGTGGGGCGGGGCGCCATATTGTTTTTAACTTTTTTAAAATGCTCCTGTGCTTACATGATTTTACAACTTTTAGTTTATCATCTTGTTTTTTCTCTGTCATGGGACTATGAGCTTTTTGGAGCAGAAACTGTGTCTTCCTTTCTGTCCCATGTCCTAGCTTAGTGATCAAACACATAGATCCTGCACTTAATAAACCATATTAAACCAATGAATTGGAATTACTCTATCATATCCCACATTACTAGAACCCTGCTTGGCTCACAGTGGAGAGTCAATAAATATTTGTTATTATATAGTATATATTGTATTATATATAGGTAATCAGTATATATTGTATTATATATAGGTAATCATGTATACCTATATATAATATAGATGTATTGTATATCTATATATAATATAGATATAGTATATAGGTACATAATATGTAATATAGATATAGTATATAGATATCTGTGTATAATAGAGATTACATATCTATATCGAATATAGATATTATATGTCTATATATAATATATATCTATATGTAATATAGATATATAATATGTATATAAAATCTAACCTACAGGTACCATTAATAGTCATCATATTTTAAAAAAAGGAAATAAATTCTAAGAATAACAAATTATTAGGCATTAATATATTTTAAAAATTCTGCTCCTGAACAAAACAGAATATTCTGACAGAGTTACTGAAGTATTTTTTTTAAATTCATAAGCAAGATGCTAAATATTCTCAGTGGTCATCTGAATGGAAACCACAAGGGGGAAGACGATCATCTATGGTGTACCATCCTTCTGCCCAAAGGCTCTTGACTCCAACTAATTGAAAAGAAGAGTCAATAGCAGTAGCAAGGAGGAAGCCACGGTTTCATGGAAGCAGTTCCACTTTTGACGAAAGGAAACTAAGCAGTAGGAGGCTCCATCATTTATTAAACCAGGATGTATTTGTATAGCCAACTGTGAAAAAGAGCTCTCCAACATTTGTGAGAGAATGATCCACAGGACCTTTGAAGTTAGGAGGAAATCTTGTGGGGAGAAAAGAGGGGAAAAAAAATCTTGCAGTTTTCTTTCTGGGTCTAAGCAATAGCAACATGTGGAGGTGACAAAAGAAAAAAGATAAATTGACAAAGAATGAAAAAAATTGAGTTTTTTCTGAATCCATAAGATTCCACACATATTTCACAAGGATTTATCAGGTGAATTAAGACTTGCCTTGCACATAGATGTTCATAAAACTTGTCTTTGTATTACCCAAGGCATAGGAGAAAGATTTAACATTAAAAGTTGCTAAACAACATCTAACATGTTATCATTTCTGTAAAATTAATTTTATCCACTTCTTTTTCAGTATGTTCCCCTTCATTTTTATAGTTATAGCTTCCACTCTCCTGAAAACATGCTTTTCCAGTTAGCTGGAAGAGACCTTCATTCACTTGCCATTTCCACACCCTGTCTGAAACAACCTCCTATGGGAAATGTTCATTTAAAGCCGCTTTCATACACTACCAGCATTGGGCTATGCCTCTCTGAAGGTTCTGCTGCTAAACATTGGCTTTTAAGCAACTACTTAAAGACACTCCCAAGAGATGTACAGTTAACTGTCTCATAATGAGTCGCTTCTCCTAGCCAGAAAAGATATTTCTGCCACATCCATATTTGATTTTCTGGAAAATCTATAGTAGGCTAAGCTTCACACATGAGCCAGTATAAGCTTATTATAAGCCTATGGTTTTTCTTTTTGCAACTCATGAGGACTCTCTCATTGCTCTGAGGGGAAAAAATCTGGAAACAAAGTAACCTGACAAGCTGAGTACATACATTAAGTGCATAACTTCTTTACAAATAGGGCTCTTGATAGTACATTTAAAGTACAAATAATGTTTCTACAGCACACCCAAGGAGTTCATTTTTTAAATGAATGAAATGACATTGGAAAGATGACATATTACAACTATTTCCTCCACTTGTTGACTTATAGCAGCTCCACTCCCTTGGTGTTTATAGACAAATGCTGCTCATAGAAAGGAAGGGACCATGTTTAACATAAATGTTGCCTTCTTTACGCTATGGAACACTGCAAAATATCATTATCATGGCAGAATCAATTGATTATATTATCCCCAGCATTCTAAAAGTCTTAAACTCTACAGACCAAGACATTCTGAATGGTTGCCCCATTTTTTAAAAGTACGTATCTAATTTTAAAAGAAGCAATTAGAAAACTGGAGATAAATTCTGTTCCTAGACCCATCAGCAATGACCTAGGTCTCCTTTCAAGTTTCTGTGCCTTTAAGACAGAATACATTCCATTGAAATTTTCTTCCCACTTTCTTAAGGAAACTGTGAGTGTTACTGACCCAACATTCCCCCAAAATACTTTAAGCCTCCTAATTATGACATCTCGAAATAGAAGCGTAAAGTAATACTCAAAAATCTAGAGTATCTTTTCCCATAAAAGCCACATCTGCCTTATTTTTTAAAATGAAATATAAAAATAGCAAATAAAATTCCATAAAAGATTATTTATGTGCAGCTTGTATTTAGAAGATAAACTCTAATGGTCAAGTATGTAAACAGTAAGGAGAGAGATATATATTCAATGTAGGTGTTCAGTAAAACAAACCGTAATACCACCCATGGATACAGCTTATGAATTAAGGAATAATTCTAGCATAAAATAAATCTAACCTTTTGGAGAAGCAGCATATCAGAACAAAAGGGAATCTCACTCATTTGACAAAAGGAAACATGACAATGATTTCCCTCCAATTTTATGCAATAAACTCACAGATTGTAGTTTTGTGGAAATTTCCTATTGGTAGGCATTCTGAAAAATCAACAAAATACCTGAAGAAGAGCACTCATTTGCCACTTCCTCTTGGATCATTATAAGAACATTCTTTCAGCATCTTGACAGTAAACAGCAAACAGGGTAACACAACCCAAGAGAGTTCATGCCTAGAAGAAAACCCCAACATTTTATTTAAATGATGACATTGCAAAGAAAACTCAGCTGAAACGACACACATACTTTTTACCAGACTTGGCAGACAGAACACTGAACAACTAGGCTCTGACTTTGACTTAGCCATAGATCTCCCATGGAGCTACATGGGAAAATAAGAAGCCCTAATGTCAGCCCTCTAACTTTATCTCTAAATAAAGAAGTAATTTTGAAGGTGTGGGTTGTAGGTACATTGTTCCATATTTTTAAAACAAATCCTAGACTCTATTTTTTTTTTTTTTTTTTTTAGACTGAGTCTAGCTCTGTCGCCCAGGCTGGAGTGCAGTGGCATGATTTCGGCTCACTGCAAACTCTGCCTCCCAGGTTCAAGCAATTCTCCTGCCTCACCCTCCCGAGTAGCTGGGATCACAGGTGCATGCCACCACACCTGGCTAATTTTTGTATTTTTAGTAGAGATGGAGTGTCACCGTGTTGGCCAGGCTGGTCTCGAACTCCTGACCTCAGGTGACCCACCTGCCTCGGCCTCCCAAAGTGCTGGGATTACAGGTGTGAGCCACTGCGCCCGACCCAACTCTATTATTAATAACTAGAATGGGGACTTAAAAATGTGATCAGGTTTAAGATGCTTGTCCATGTCTCTGACTTCAACACTTTTAGGCTGGGCCCGTTACCCCTTCTCATGTCCCCCCAATACCACAATACACCACATATATGCTGGCACAGTGTTCCTTTTCTTTAGGGAGATTACTTTTCAGGTGGAAAACTTGTTACCTTAGATTCTACAATTAAATATTATCCCAGATTTCTGTCAGAGATTAAACACATATGAATTTGTGTGAGGATAGCTCCCTTTCATAATGTCCATTTTACTGCTGCATGCCACAACGTGATGTAAAGGTCCAGTTGTTTCTGGATATAGACATAAACTTGCAGAGATCTGTTAGATCCTTTAGAAGATAAAGCAACTCTTAGCATTATCATGAATGATTTGTCTAGGAAAGTCAGTACCAAAACAAAGGAAATCTCAAAACTCAAACCCAAACCAGAGGGTAGTTCATTCTCTTGCATTTATACCCTATCAACATTGGATCATATTCACTTCAGGAGTAAAAAAGCAAAAATGAAAACAGAAACAAAAATCTTTTTGACGGCAGGTCAAGATAGCATGTGGCTATCAACCCAACCTACATACATGAGCACCCGGGCATGCACGCATGTGCGTGCAAACACACAACACACACACACACACACACACAGAGGTTTCTCCCTTTCCCCAAAAAGCATTTATAGTAAATATCCATCCAGACAAAAGCCTCCGTTTTCCTACTGCTTTTGTGTGCTGTGGCAGGAAGCAGTTGTCAGCTGCGTTCCTGAAAAATAACAACTGCAGACACTGAGACACATGCCACAATGTTCCCGTGGAAATCAAACTCTGAGAAATTTTTTAAATGTTTTCAACACATCAGCATGAAGCATCGACCTAGTTGGAATCACTTAGATCTAAAGCAAATGCACTGATTGTTTTCACAGCAGGCTTTTCTTCTTGGAGCTGAAACAGGCGCACTGGCGAGGGTTGCGCGGAAAGGTTTGCAGCCCCCTGCCTTGGTCTGCTATAGCCAGTGACACGATCAATACCAGGGTGAGCAGCAGAGGAAGCTCAGGGAAGATTATGAAGATGAGGTGAGTGACAGAATTACCTTATAGGGTTTGTTCTTTCTCTCACCTTGAATCTCATCTGCCACAGACAGAGATGGAAAACCATCAGGGCACAGACCAAAAACAAGAGGTGGAAAGGGTTGAAGGGCATTAGACACCATATGTGCTTGAGAGCCTGGCTATTTGTGTCTTTTTACGTGTTAGAATCCTCAAGAAAGGGCAAGTCCTGTAGCAAATCAGGGCGGCATCACTGATTAACGAGAAGACAAATGCCAGCATCTCTTTCAGGGCCTGGAGCACAGCAGGTGCACCAATAATTGGCAGCCCTGATTTCCAGTATATTTTTTATTACTGTTAATACAACTACTCCTCCTATTTTACTTTTTAGCCCCAGTATAGTATCATTCATGTAAATAATATACATACATAAAGTACCATCTTTCCAGGTTAAACTGTGGGATGAAGTGTGGACAAGACCAAATGTGCCTTAGGTGCCCATCATTTATTTATTGAGGGCCTCCTCTGCACAGGCACTGCTAGTCCACAGTTTTCTTCCCCTAACTCAGAGGTCCAAAGATGCCTAAACAATTGAGTCAGCTCATTCACTGGGCTTGTCCTGGAGCTTAACAGAGGCACCAATTTAGTGGAACCAATTCTCATTCAAAATGTCCAGAACGAAAGGAAACAGGGAAATCTCTATTGTCTATCAATCTGATTGAACAGTCCTGATCAACTGAGTAGAGTTGACTATGTTGATAATCAAATGTGCCTAATACTCATATTGACAATAATATGTCCAAGCTATAGCTGCTTTTATAATCCATCTCCCTAAAGCTTGAGATTTTTAAAAATATTTCTGTGAAGTTTAAACTGTATATAAGAAGTGTCCAAGAAATTCAAGGCTCATATTTGTTATTTGTTTCCTTAAGGCACTGGATGAACACAGTGAAAAGGAATATGTTCTAGGCCTTCCCAATTATTACCAAAACATCAAAATGAATTGTTATCAGAGATTTTATTCTGATTCTTTGAAAAAATATATAAGCATTTATATGTATATCTCATTTTAAATGGAATGTCTATTTGTTGAAAAGTTAAAAAAAACATGATTCCCCAAACCTAAAAATTCTCATTGCCGTAAGTTTGGTTATTTATTTAGGGTCTTTTTTTCTACACTTCTAAAATTTACATAATTAGAACAATACTACATAAACTAATTATTTTTTTCACTTAACATTACACATTATATCATAAGCATATACCCAGGTCAATTTCTTTGAAAACAATCTTAATATCACATGATTTATGGGTTTAATATGCTTAATCACTCCCTTGTTTTTTTTGTTTTTTGTTTTTGAGACGGAGTCTCGCTCTGTCACCCAGGCTGGAGTGCAGTGGCACAATCTCAGCTCACTGCAAGCTCCGCCTCCCAGGTTCACACCATTCTCCTGCCTCAGTCTCCCGAGTAGCTGGGACTACAAGTGCCCACCACCACGGCTGGCTAATTTTTTTTTTTTTTTATCTTTAGTAGAGACAGGGTTTCACCGTGTTAGCCAGGATGGTCTCGATCTCCTGACCTCATGATCTACCTGCCTCGGCCTCCGAAAGTGCTGGGATTACAGGCGTGAGCCACCATGCCTGGCCCAATCACTCCCTTCTTTTAAGACATCGGATGCTTCCTTTTTGTGTGTGAGTGCTAATATAATTTCTTTATCCAGGTCTCTGAGTGTTTCCTAAAAGTAGAATTGCTAGGTCAAAGGTGAAAACAACTTACTATTTTTGTGGTTTATTTCAAAAACAGTCTTTTTGCCTTTGAACTTTAGAATTTAAATTTAGAAGTTAGAAAAAGGAAAAAAAAGAAAATGTTTTCAAAATATACTACAAGTAAGAGATTAACATTTTAGTATATCCTTGATAGCTTTTTGTACACATCCATAAATATTTAGATATGCATCTCATCTTTCTGTATTATTTATAAAACAGAAGCACGTAGTACAAATGTACTACAATCTGCTCTGTCTGGTTAACTAAATAACTGAGATTCTTTCTGTGTCATTAAAGTCTTCCAGATTCAGAAATGAAGATAACTAAATCGTGCTGGCTTTCCACAAGTGCTGTCCCACAGATTATAAATGAGGCTTAGTATAGCTAATAGCAACTCAGTAAATTTTAAAACGCTCTTTTCATAATCTAACATTAATACTAAATCATAAAGGAAATCTTCGTATTTCTATGCTAAGGACATTTTGGCAAGAGAGGGAGGAAAAGGAAGAGAGGAAAGGGCAAGGCCAGGAAGAAGATATGCATCAGAAAATATTCAAAAATTCTCCCAAAGGGAAAAACCACTTGTAGTCACTTGAAGAAATTGATCAAATCAGTAAATTACCAAAGCAGTAAGTCAGTAATCAGTTTATTGTCCTAAAATGTTATTTTCTCCTTAATACTTTGTAAATCACTGGCCACGTGTGGTGGCTCACGCCCATAATGCCAGCACTTTGGGAGGCTGAGGGGGGTGGGCCACATGAGGCCACGAATTCGAGACCAGCCTGGCCAACATGGTGAAACCCATCTCTACTAAAAATATAAAAATCAGCTGGGCATGGTGGCGGG
Source organism: Colobus angolensis palliatus (assembly GCF_000951035.1). Classification (NCBI taxonomy): domain Eukaryota; kingdom Metazoa; phylum Chordata; class Mammalia; order Primates; family Cercopithecidae; genus Colobus; species Colobus angolensis. The sequence goes on from NW_012115511.1 coordinate 3,778,605, forward strand.
CGCCTGTAGTCCCAGCCCCTTGGGAGGCTGAGGCACGAGAATTGCTTGAACACGGGAGGCAAAGATTGCAGTGCACTGAGATTGTGCCACTGCACTCCAGCTTGGGCAGCAGAGCGAGACACTGTCTCGAAAACAACAACAACAATAACAACAACAACAAAACTTGTAAATCACTAATCTCAAGGCAAAATCAACCTTACATAACAAATTGGTTTCAAAATCTCTGGATTTTGCCTAAGGAAGAACGGGATAATAGTAATCACTTTGTTTTTCCTAGAATTCATTACCTATCAAAGAAAATGCATAAATTCTAGAAGTACTGCTTGCTCCTTTGCCACAAAGCGTACATTAAAGAGTAAATTGTTTAAAGTCAAAGGTAAGATTAAACAACTTATTTAATATCATCCTGTCTGTTATTATTTCTAGGTCTTCTTTGATAATAAGTCAAGGAGTTACATTTGACATAGCCCTGTTATTTTTACCACAGGTTAGTTTTAAACACCATTGTGGCTTATAATCACCATTACCATCACCGTCACCAACAAATCACATCACTGTGACTATCACCACCACATCATCACCATTACCAACATCGCCATTGCCATTCACATCATCATCCCCATCGCCATCAGCATCATCATCACATCACCATGACTATCATCACATCACCACCATCACCATCACCATTGCATCACCATCACTATCACCATCACACAACCACATCACCAACATCACCATCACCATCACCGTCGTATCATCATCACATCACCATCGACATCATATCACCATCACCACTACCACCACCATTATCACCATTTCTCCCATGGCATCAGCAGCTCTGGTCAACAGGTTGACCATGCAACCTTTAGGAGATAGCTCATACATGGTCTTCCCACATATCCTCATCTAAAGTAGATTTCCCATCCTCAATCATAATTCACCAGCTTAGTAATAATTTTCATTTTCTTTCTGGTGCATATCACAAACTGAGAGTCTCCTTTGTTTTTTTTTACTTGTTTCTCCTCTGTTTCCTTGTCTACAATGCAATCTAGGTGAGAACAGGGACCACAGTTATCTTAGTAATCTTCTATCCCCAGGATAGATGCCTGGCCCATAACAAATACTTGATAAAAATCACATGAATTAAGTAATACAGCACCTATTATCAACTCTTTGTTTCTAAATTCTAACCCAATACAAAAAAAAAAAAAAACATCAAAATGGCCTGTGTCAAAGAATGTTCTTTCTAGTATATTTTGTCTCATTATGGAAATTTGATACTGCTATACCCATAAGTCATTTTAAACTATTTACAAACAATGTAGGCACAATCAAGAACATCAGGGTAGAAAAGTGACCTGATAGGTCACACAGGTTAAGAGGTAAGGAACTATTCACTCACAGACATCTCTCTCACCTTCCCAATATGAATTTCCATGGTCAAATTAATCTTTAAGGATAATATACTGTAATGCCATGAAACTCATTTTAAATGATAAATACTGCATGATTACTCACATATTAATACTTAGGTATGAATTCAGTTACAGATTATTTGAACAAACAACACTGGGCAGGTCATTTTTAGCTCGCCAAGGACCAAGGTGTTGGGAGGTCTAAGGAAAATGAAAGGCCACTTTATTGATAAGGATGGACCAACAGTGCACAGGAGACTGTATGCATGGGGCAGAGAAGACACAAAAAGGACAGGAGTGGGAAGACAAGTCTCTGTTGACCCTGATCTTTTCTAGATACTCTATAAACAAAATGTCAGAGTGTTTTTGTTCCATTTCAACAAATATGTTTGAGTGACCCAATTTATAGCATTGGGAGAAACAAAAATCGGTCTTGAGGCCAGGGCTATGAATGCATAAGAGAGATTAATATGTCATTATAAGTTGTGTGTGTGTGTGTGTGTGTGTGTGTGTGTGTGTGTGTGTGTTGAGAAAATGGAGAGGGTAGAAATGTAGAAGAAATGAAGAGAACATTTAGCAGAAGATAGACACTGGAAAGCAGTCTGATATTAGTGGCTGTTATGTAATAAATATTGGTAAAAATATTGTATTTGCTTCACTAGACAGTCCAAGTGATCACTACAAGTAAAACCCTTATAAGTGAATCAGTGTTAAACAGTAAGAGGCTTCCCATTTAGAAAAGCACACATATTCTGAGGATTTTCCCAAGAGTATATCTATAAGCTTCAAGTAACACAAACAGAAATCTGCTGGCTCAAGGCCAATCTGCTTAAACACTGTGCTCCAATGTCCCCCCAGACATGCTTGCTGGCACCTGGAGAGGAGAAGCATTTAACTCCACTTGACTTACCCCAACTGACCCTTCACTGTCCACTGTCCACTTTCCTTAGCTTGCCATTCACAAAGACGACTTACAAAATGAACTAAAATGAGGATTGGTTATTTTTCCAGGTTTCAAGAAGCTCCCTTTAAAAAAATCTCTCATTATGAACAGAAAAGAAAAAGTTGTAGTACCTACTTTAAGGGAACAAAGCAAGTACAATTCATCTTTGGTAGCATGAGACAAGATAAGACAACATATTTGTTCTATGCCATCATGCCTAGGAACATCTCATAACCAGACTGACTCTTGAATTGATCCCCTTTTCAAAATGTACATGTAATAAAATGGTACTCCCCAACAAAGCAATAATAAATCTAAAAGTGGGCTTTCAAAATATTAATGTCACAGCGTTACTAGCAAAAAAGACTGTTAAGCACAGCATTGTTATTACAATAAGCACATAAACTTGTCATTGGATGTGTCGACCAAACAGGAGGCCCAGGGTCAGTGAGAGGAGTTAGGCATGGAAAGGTTGTGTAGTTGTCACCTCTGCATACACAAGGATGGCTAGCAAGGGCTTATTTTAGATGGGAAAAAGTCTATGGTTCCCACAGCAACAGTAACTTAACCAGTTACGTATATAGTATATTATGACATGAAAGTTGACACCACATACAGAAATACTAAATACTACATATGCTTGAGGGGTACAAGTTATTGTTGCTATGGGAGCTGTAAGTTCTGAATGGCAATAAAAATGGAGTAAGAACCACCTGTACAGCCTTGGATCGTGCCTTTATGAAAACCTTGTGCATTCATACACTTGACAAATCTTTATTGAGTGCCTACTATGTGTAAAGAATTGTGCTACAGGCTGTGGGAAAATATGGCCCCTGCCTCCAGTAGCTAATAAAAAAAGTATCCATTGGGACCTTACAATTTTACAGGGACTGAGAGAATTCCTCCCTCTGTAGCTAAACAGTATATTCCATATTTTTCAAATGTCATGTAAAGAAGCCTATATAGGGGAAATGCTATTAGGATCTACCCCAAAATGCCTTCTACTTAACTCCAGCATCTGACTCCTGAAGCTAACCCTCTAATGCCCATTGCTATGTTCTCCACTGTTGAGTCATTAAGCGTAATTGTTGGTCTACCCTTTCCTCCCTTGCCCTCTTCCAACTCACCCTTATATCAGCTAATGTGATAAACACTGGCTGGGTGCGGTGGCTCATGCCTGTAATCCCAACACTTTGTGAGGCCCAGGCGGGCAGATCACGAGGTTAGGAGATGGAGACCATCCTCGCTAACATGGTGAAACCTGGTCTCTGCTAAAAATACAAAAAAAAAAAAATTACCCAGGTGTGGTGGTGGGCGCCTGTAGTCCCACCTACTTGGGAGGCTGAGGCAGGAGAATTGCTTGAACCCAGAGGTGGAACTTGCAGTAAGCTGAGATCATGCCACTGCACTCCAGTCTGGATGACAGAGTGAGACTCCATCTCAAAACAAACAAATGCGGAAAAAAAAAAAAAAAAAAAGTGATTAACACCAAGAATATCTTTACTGCTTAAATTTTCCTAAAATTCTCCTTGCATTGAAAATACTTTATAGAACATGTCAATACTTATTGAAATTTGTTCAGATCTCCTAATGGCATTTATGTATCCTATGACATCTCAATAAATATCAAAATACATGTATGTCTACATATAGGTATGACTTTTTAAAATGAGATCATATTGTATGTGATGTAAACTCCTCTCACTGGGACCTGAGCACTGCAACCCTATCTTCCTGACTTGTTAAAATGCACTCAAGTACACTTTAATCACATAGGACAGCTGAAACTTGATAAAGAACCTGATTTAAAAAAAAAAAAAAAAAAAACCTGTACCTGATAAAGAATATGGGAGAAGATTCCCTCCACCACCCCAATCTCAGGAACTTGCAAGGTCTAGGAGATGTCACAGGTAATTTATTAACTGTAATGAGGAGTAAAGCAATACTTAACTGCATAAATTGTTCACATGACTGTTGAAAACGGGCTTGAGGGGAGATAAATAGAGGAGGGAAAGAGAAAAGACTTGATCATTTAAAAATTCTTCAGAGAAAATAAATGTACATATAAAGAGAATTTTGCAAAGAATATTCTCTGTTTTTCCCATTTTTCTAAATCAACAAGACCTTATGCTTAGAGACCAGTCAGAGGTGGCTTGAGAGTTGTGATGTAAGTGCCCAGAGAACAGGACTCAGGACTCATCCAAGTTTGGCCACTGCCTTTGAACAAATCAGTTAATCTCTTTGAATTAAAACAAGGGTCTTGGGTCAGCTGGACTTGATAATCTTTTTCCTCTAAAAATTCCAAAGCTATATGAAATTCATCCTTCTTCAGGGAAGGGGCAACTTATCACATCTGCTTACATGTACCCATACCTGCCATCAGGCCGTAACAGCTGGGACCTCGGTGTATCTGGAGGGCCAAGAAATTTGCTTAACAGATACTCAGTAAGCATTTGTTGGGTGAATGAATTTTTTTCACCATCTGCAAATGTTTGTGTTTGGTGGGTCTAGGTTCAAGGCTGTGTGCTGAACACATATCTACATGGGGGTAATCCCCTAGAGGCCATCATCAAGGGAAATAGAACACAAGCTTATAATAACCCTAAAAGAAACCAGAATGTGGATGCCAAAAAGAGGCACGATGTGCTCTGAGGATTCAGATGAGGCCAGACTGGTTCAGGCAGACAGGTAGAAGATTGCTGCAGGAGCTGTTGCTTCAGAAGGATGGACGAGATTTAAGTAGACAGAAATTGTGGTGGAAGTTCAGAGATAAGGAAGAAAGAAACTGCAGATGTTTGAGAAAACTGTATAGTCTGGTTCAATTAGACTAGAGTTTACAGTCTGAATTGGAGGAGTGAGAGTACAAAAACAAACCAGGAAAAGACAGGACATGGGGCTTTGCATGACCTTGTGTTTCAGAATAGGGAAGAATGCATTCAAAGCCATGTCTTAAGGAAATTATCCAGAATCTGGCTCAATGGTGAACAAAGTCAACACACAGCAGGTGGAAATCTGGGTTAGAGCAGGTGGAAATCTGGGTTCTTCTCCCAGTTTCAATGAGAGCCCCACTGCCTTTGTCTGCTCTACATTTGGGGCTTCTGAAGTTAAATTTGTTTGAAAAAAAGAAATGTGTGAAGGTCACTGATGTACAGAAAACATAGGAACAGGAAGACTAGAGAGGAATTACATCAGTAATTCAGGCAAGAGGAACAAAAGTGTGGAAGGGAGGGTGCTAGCAAGACTGGATAAAGAGATTTTTCACCCCAGGTAGATTCCATGTGCTCTCTCCATTCATTAAATGTTGGGGGAATCAAGGTGACTGATGGCCCAAGATTCAGTGAATGGAAGGCTGTCAGCCTTTGTGGAAATAAGCAAGTCAAGAGGTACAAACATAGAGTAAGCCTGCTTGAACTTGAACCTCAACTTTGCCACTTTTTCGTGTTGAGATAGATACTCAAGCAGAGTTCTTAGAACACTGTCTGGCACACAGTAAAAGTAAAAAGTAAGTGCTGTTATTCTTTCAGGTGGAGTGGATTTGTAGGAAAGATGCATTTAGCATCCAACATGATGCTTGTGAAGGGAAAGTCATGGATGTTTTCTAGGTAGATATGCTCTAAAAAAGTGGTCAGGGTTGCAAGGGAATGAAAGAATAGATAGAAATAATAGTTGAAGTTACTAAAGCTGATGGGAATACAGAAGAAAGAGAAGAACCTGTGAGCAAACCTTGGGAGTGCCTCTTTCTGGAGAGGAGGAGGATGCAATAGCAAATCAAATAAATAGAAAAGAGGTAAGAAAACTAGGAGTAGACAGTTAGGGTCAAAAAGAGCCAAGCCCTGGCTGGGTGCATGGCTCACATTTGTAATCCCAGCACTTTGGGAGGCCGAGGTGGGCAGATCACCTGAGGTTAGGAGTTTGAGACCGCCTGGCCAACATGGTGAAACTCTGTCTCTACTAAAAATACCAAAAATTAGACAGGCATAGTGGCAGCTGCCTGTAATCCCAGCTACTCAGGAGGCCGAGACAGGAGAATCACTTGAACCAGAGAGGTGGAGGTTGCAGTGAGCTGAGAACGCGCCATTCCACTCCAGCCTGGACAACAAGAGCAAAACTCTGTCAAAAAAAAAAAAAAAAAAAAAGACCAAGCCCCTTACTAAGGAGCTTCAAGAAACATAACTAGCAATATCTCACACAAAAGGTAAAGATAGATAAGCACTTCCGTTTCTTCTACAAGGAAAGTTTAAGTACTGAAGAAGCAAGAATGTGAGGATAGATACAAAAAGAAGTAAATGGGTGACAATAATCAGATTAACTCAAGTACATGTAGTGTTTTCTGTGAGTCAAGCACTGTGCTTCATTCTCTACATGAGTTATCTTATGTGTAATTCTCACAGCAACCCTCTGAGGTAGTGATTTTTATAACTCTTGCTTCACTGTTCAAGAACCGAAGCACAGAGGAGCTAAGTAAGTTGTGCAAGGTATAAAAGCTATAAAAGGTGATGGGCCTGGTATTCAAAAGCTTGCAAAGAATTGTGCTAGAGGCTATGGGAAAATACGGCCCCTGCCTCAAGTAGCTAATAAAAAATTATCCACTGGGACCTTACAATTCTACAAGGACTGACGGAATTCCTCCTTCTGTGGCTGAACAGATATTTCAGTCCTCTCTTAACCACTTAGCAATATTGCCTTGAAGATGCAGGAGAAGCAAGTGCCAGAAAGTGGGCCAGTGAGAAAGACAAGTTTCAGAGGTCAAATTCTTGGAAGACAGCTTCTTTAGCAATATCTTTTCTAATTAAGTTGTCCTGATTTGTATAATTCTAATCATTCTCCAAGACACAGAACGGATAGATGCTCATGAATTCCCAAGGAATCTCTGGAAAGCAACTTAGTACTTCTGATCCCTTTTTAAAACACAAGTAATGGAGGAACATTGAGCTATGTAGAAGACACCTCCGAAATTAAGCATCGGGTTTCAAATTCTGTGGTCAATATAATGAATATGCATGGCTTTCCAGGGATTTCTGCAATACATGGCTTTCCAGGGATTTCTTCTAGGGAAATGTTTGAAAAACTTTCAATAAGAAGATCTGAGTTGATCAGTCTGTCAATGGGGTCTTGGAAGTTAAGGACTGGGGAAGTAAGACGGCAGTAGGTTGTAGAGGGTTTAAATTCACCACATTATTGGGTGGGTGAGCTAAATGACAAGATACAAAATGGCAGGTTTTGAGGTTTTATCTGGAATTGAGGGCAGTGTGAATTGGAATGGGAATTGAAGGAGTGGGGAGAGCAAAGTCAAGCTATGAAGTGAGGAGGGACTGAACCAGGGAACCAGGGAGGGGAACAGTAGTGGTAAAGAAAATTGGGAAGTGTGGAAAACAAAACAGAGCCAGCTAGATTCTCTGATCACACAACCCTTCTTTATTCAGAGGATCACTGATTAGCACCTCCACACTCAGCCCTGTCCCCAGCTCTGCTCACCAACCCTGTCATGGGCATGGTGAAGAGCATTCATGTATGTCAGCTTCTAGTCCTACTCTGCCCCCATGCTCTGGGTTCAACAAACTGGCAGACACCTTGTTTCTGTGCCCAGAGCCTCATTTGCACCCTTGTCCTGGCAGCTGGATTTTCCTAGTTCTTCCATGCAGAATTATCCTTCCTCCTCTGGGACCGCAGAATCAATTCCCTGTTTCTCCTTACTCCCTCCTATTCCTCTTACCTCCTCTGAAACCCACCGAGTACCAGTCGCTATACCACCATGACACAACACTGTTTTGCAAAACCTCTGCCTCTCCTGCCTGGCTTTCCTGACCAACTGAGTGACTCCTCACACTCACGCCATCCCACTCTGCTGTCTATTTCTGATTTCCAGGTTGTCGATTCACTCAGGTACATCCATGCAGCACTCTTGCAGCTTAGAGTTCCCATGTTTTATAGAAAGAGATAACATGATATTTATCAAAAGCTCAATGAATATAGGAAAATTGAGAACAACAAAGAAGAGTTGGCACTAAAAAAATTGACAGTTTTGCCTTTTTATTAGCCGCAGACATTTTGAATTCTAGGTGGACAAAAGGTTTGTTCAGCCAAGTGGAAAAATCACTTCTAGGAGAGATAAGGAAATGAATATTAACCACAGCCGTGAAAGGTACTAAGGAATGACTCAGCTAAATTTTGCCTCCAAAGGGAGAAGCTCAAGCCCCTGAGAACATGTTACTCCTTTGGACCAGCAAGAGGCCAATGCTCTGAAATATGCACTCAGAACACCAGGCATGTTTTTCTTCCACAGAATGCTATGTTGATGCATTAAACTTGGAGTACTTTATGTGTTTCACAATCTTTGACTTCTTGAGAAAAGACAAAAAAAAAAAAAAAAAAAGGTTTCCATATAGTATTAAAAAAAAAAAATGAACCACTGATGTATGTGTTTGTGTGTGTTTAAAACCTGAAATTCAAATATCAGTGTTGCTCAGTGTCAGTTCAAGTGCTAGACATATTTTCCCTTAGGTTATTTCTGGAATCATAAACTTAAACCTGCAACCCCTGAGAAATCCCCATTTCAGTCTCAGACATTATTTCTGACATTTTTAGATACCATTTTATACTTTATAATATTACACAATCCTAATTTAAAACTTGAAAATTATAACCGTTAATCATGACACTCATTCAAATAAATGAAACCAATCAACACTGCATTTTTTACTGATCTAGTCTAAAATCTTATTTTCTTTTTACCTTTGCCTATATTCCTTTTTCCTGAATTTTTTATACAGAAGAGCAATCCCTATTTCATTAAAATGAATATATAGAGGTATATATGTATATGTATAAATCATCTTCACTAGTGTGTTGAAAAGTGAGCTGGAAAACCAAGAAAAAATTAAATGTCAAGTGATCAGATATTACTATTTGCTTATCTTTATACAGAGAAATGAAAAATAGTCCATTAACATAACTTTACTTAGACATTATTTTGAGAAAATATTATTCAAGAACCAACTAGAGTAGATCCTACACTCAAGTCACTCTTTTCCAAGTACTACCAAAATAATCTCTTTATTCATTATATTTTATTATTCATTAACTTTGTCAATTTGTAAGTACGCATGAAGCTGCCAATTAACATACTCTTCTGTGGCCTTTTGTATTAAAAGTTTTAAAACATGATTTGAATAATCCATTTCCCAGACTGTAGAAAAATGAAAATTATTCACAGTCACTTGTACTGCATAAAACATTGCTAAAGTGAATAGTAACACAGTATTTCCACTTGCAGTAATATTTCAGGGACTATGTTTTAAAGGTGACAAAGTGTTAGTACAGATTTGTTTTTGCCACTAAACAAATAGAAGAATATTTTCATGAAATCCCGGAAGACAACGGTATATACTGTATAAGCTGCTTTTCAGTCATGCTCCTTTGGACATGCCTTGTTTATCTGATCCCCATATAACTTAAAATCTAGTCAATGTAAACTTCTGAAACACAAACTCTGTGTCCTCATTCTCCACTCCCCTTTGTCTTTTAAGATCTGTTACAAAGAACCTCGTGTCCCCCCTTCACGTTTTAAGATTCAACATTATGACTTGCTAAAAATAAGCATGTGCTGGATACCATGGTGGTGGCTGCTTAAATTAAATGTGTTATGCAGTATGAATAAGGAACCATGGCTGAGAAGCCCTTTCCTTTTAGACATCATATGAAAATAGAAAATGACTGTTTTCAAGGATAGCCTCATTTACACACTCCGAAATGAAGCTAGGAGCAGAGCACAAAAAACAAATTCCCAGACAAGGAATGTTGAGAGAGAACAAATGGAGCAAAGACAACTCAAGGCTTCAAAACCACTTGAGATGAGCATTCTACTGAGGTATAAATTAGGAGAGTGACAGTTGTAATGAAGCAGTCATTCCATAGTGCCCACTATGCTCCACTACAGGCCAGGACATACCTCTAGAAAGACTTAGGAGTTGTCTGGGAAGTAGGAGATAAGGGGAAGGAGTAAGATGCTGGGTATGAAGAGAAAAAACAACCTGTGTGGTCTCCAGCAATGCTTTCAACTCTTTACCTGTTCTAAGATGATTATGGGCCAATTCCATTGTAGAGAAGGGAGGGAGGGGGTATGGAGACAGAAGAGAAAATGTTATACAGTTAGAGATGTGTGTGTGTGTGTGTGAGAGAGAGAGAGAGAGAGAGAGAGAGAGAGAGAGAGAGAGAGAGAGAAAGTGAAAGGAAAAGAAACATCTCTGTACCAGTTTAAACTGAAAATACAGAAAGCCCGTAATTATATTCCATTCAAGCCCCTTTGCTTGGATTTTCAGTCTGACAATGGCCTCAATAATACACCAGTATCATTCTTTCCTGAAAAAATTGGCTGGAAGGAATTGCCCAGATAAAGAAAGGTGGGAGGCACTCTGTTCCTGTGGTCTCAGGTTTTCATGTGAACATACTTCTCACCCTTGCGAGGAGCAATTCTGTACTACATTGGTGCATGATAAGAGTGTGACATTCATGGCCTCTAGTTCTATATGTGAATTCGATCTTTTCCCTCTTTGTCCCACTCCCTGTAGGAAGCAGAAACCCTGGGTAAAAGGGTCTCTTCACCAGATCCAAACTTTCCGCTGGTAAACTGTCCCAAGATCAAAATGCAGGGCATGAGATGCTAGCAAACTAATTTGGTTGCAGATCTAAAGCCACAGTTTTCAATGAGATCTATAAGCATCAAATGAAAACAAACTCAGAAATGAAAGAAAAGGTCTTATTTATTGTCCCTTGAAACTCTAATAGAATAAAATGAGTGCATGAGGCACGTATTTATCTTTTTATTAATGTATAATGGTAATTCTTCCTAAACATAAATAAATAATTGGTTAAGTCAGGGACATACTCTTCTGTTCATTTGTTCATAAACATATTAATAATTTAAGCCCATAATTTGTGCTGAGTAATCAAGTTAATGTGCTGACTTTAAGCAAATAACCAGGGGGCAGCATAGTCTCTTGTCTTCAATATTTCCTTTAAATCTCTATTTCTTATAAAGATTTGGTCCAACTAGAAAGAAAACCACCAAGAAATATTGAAGGAAGGGAAGTGTGAATAGATGAGAAAGAAAACCACCAAGAAATTTTGAAGGCAGGGAGGTGTGAATAGATGAAAAAACCTACCAAGATCTTAATACACAAAATCTCCAACTCGTATCCTTGTCTACTGTGGTGGATTCTAGCACACATCTCTCTTTTATTCCCTTTCAAAAGGTTCAATCCAATTTCCCACATTGCTGGGCTCTTGCAGGAGGTGGTATCAAGGCTCAGCTTATCTGTTTGGACAATGACCACGTCTCCTCCCTGTGATTCAGAGTGATCATTGAAAGGAGGGATGCAGGTGTGGAGAGGTGGCAGTACAAGATTTAAGATATATTATATTACAGGCACCAGACACGAAAAGAAAAAGAACAACGCTGTCTCTACCAAGCCTTATGTTCCCTTCTGATGTTCCAAAGCAGTAAGTGCTTTGTTGAAGATCATGTTGATTTATTTCACCAAATCAGCATTTTGTTTCCTAACTATATATCCATGAGGTCTGGCAGGGCTGAATCATTTGTAAAAGCGAAAGGAGATATTTAGGAGTACACTCTATTTGGCCTTACACTCAAAACACACAAATGCAAACAAGATTACATTTTGTGAACATTTCAAACTACTAAGCAGAGATGAAAGTTCTCTTTTTCAGCCCCACTCCATCTCCAGGGCCCCAGTGTTTAAAATTCCATTTGACAGGCAAAAGGTTAGTTGAAAACAGCCAGAAAAAAGATGCCCTTTATTGAATTCAATTTCCAAAAACTGAAATTGAAATATGAGAAATACCGCAGGATTTTTTTAAGTTTTCCAAAATTTGTGTTAACATGTACTATTTTTTTGGTAAAATCTCTGACTTCATATCACCATAATCCTTAATGATACAATATAATTATTTCATAAAAATGAATTTAGAAATGCCAACATACATTTGGCTGGAATTTTGTTGAGTTTTTGTGAAGGATGGATGGAGAAAGCAAACTTATCTTGTAAATAAGTCGAAATTGATTTCAAATTTAGACAAGAATCTTAATCAGTTAAAAGATGATAGATAGATATAGAGATGATAAATGATTGACAGAATGTTAATTTATCAAAAGATAAAAGAGTTTCTGAGGCTATGAATCTCAAATAGTTCAGACTCCATCAGCATTTTAAAGATATGAACCTGTGTTCAAGCCTTCCCGGAAATTACCTCTGGGAATTTTCCTTACACACACAGAATAGTGCCTAATATATATCTATATATACACATACATATATGTGTGTGTGTTTGTGTGTATCCTACTTCTCTCTCTCTCTCCTAATTCTCAGGATATATTTTATTTGTATAACCTGTATATGCATAAATAGGCAAACTGTCATATGCAGAAATGAGAGTTAAAGAATACTTTTAACAGATATTTCCAAATCAGTTCTTAAAGGCACTCAAATAATTTATCCCTAAAAAATTTCTTCTGGCTTTGAGAAACAAAGTGAAGCAAATTGCAAAAGTTATTAAAACTGATCATGAAAAAGTGAGATTTCTCTCAAATGCTATTTTATAATCCCAAATATCTATTCTATTATGTAACTTATGAAAACACCTTAGCTTTTGATCTTATTTATTTTATGGCTGCCCTATTTACTAAAGGTGATAATTTTAATAAAAGAATAGTTTTAATTATTAAACAATTAAATAATTATTCTTTAACCAAAGAATAATTTATTCATTCATAGAATTTATACATCTCTCTACTCAGATTACCTTATAGGTCTAAAGGCATCTGACTGTGACATGGGGCACTTATAAACTTACTTGTGAAAATAACTTGGGACACTGTATTGAAAGTCGGCCGCATCTAAAGGTATAGCTCATGGAGGACTGGGACATCAACTATTTGAGGCTAGTGTGGTTCCCTAGCCTCAAAGTTAGGAGCATCTCTTTGACGAAAGCTACCAAAGAGCACTGATTTGCTCCTCCAGCCTTCCGCTCCCCAACGGGTCTACCATTTTACATTTTACAAAAGGATCATCTTCCAGGCCACCATGTGGAACCCAAGTACCACAGTTATTGATGGCAACAGTAGGAGGAGGAAAAGGAGGAAAGGAAGGAGGAAGGCAGGGAGGCAGTAAATGAGGTGTTGCTGTAATGAAATCAGCTTTCATAAAGAGATGACACTTTCCACAGGTAATGTTAGGGCCATGTTTCAATTGTGTGATTTTGCATATGATTAAGGACTTACACCTGCCCTCCAGCATTCTCAGGACCAATTCCAGCTTTGCCACTTACTGTCCTGTGAGGCCTTGCACCACTTCCTTAGCCTCAGCCTTCTACTTGGTAAAGTGGAAATAACAGTACCTACCTTACAGAACTGGCCTGAGGATTAAATTATACCAGCAAAGTGCCTGGCACCTAGTAAGTGCTCACTTATTGGTACATTACTACTACTGTTGTTTTTCGGATGGGTAAACATGCAGCCCTTTTCCGGATGAAAAATGGTATTAAACATTAGATATTCAAGGAAGTTTACAAGAGCCCCACTGAAACACACACAGACACACAGGGATACATGAAATGAATACCAGGTTACATTCCCTCCATTCCTCTTCTGCTATTGATTTATGATTGGTGGGGGGCAGGAGGGGTTACATTGTTCAATTTTTATAGGTGTATTTTCTTTATTATTTAAAATGACAGTCATCCAGTTTAAGAGGTACTGTGATAGAGTGCACTAGAATCATCTGTAAAGCTTTTAAAAAATACTCATACCCAGACTCCACCCAGATAAATAGAACCAGAATTTCTGAGAATGAGTCCTTCACATCAGTAGATTTTTAAAGGTTGCCCCTGGTGGATCTACAAGGCAGGCAGAGGGAAACAGTGGAATTTCAGAAAATGATATGAGTTCAAGTCTCATTTCTTCCACTCCTTAGCAATATGGCTACAAATAAGATACATAACCTCTCTGAGCCAGCTTCCGCTTCTATAAAATGGGGATGATGATCTGTATCTACCTCTAAAGTTGTGGGGTTCAAACAAGATCATCAATATTAAAGCCATACTCTGCAATTTGTTCGCGAAAGCCCGTTTTAAGCTCCAGGCAAAGAAGTCAGCTACCTTTAAATCTACAGATGAAGCACACTTGTCTTAGCATCTGTTAGCATCTGGAGGGAGGAAACAAGCACACCTACAGTTCCATTGACTCAGTTCTGGAAGTCTGTGTAGGGAAAGATGGCGTGGTCAGCTCACACTCCCATCTCTTATTCAAATAGAAGATTTCATTACTGCCTATGTTACTGTCTTCTTAGTATATGTGAGGTAATGTGATTAAAGAGAACGAGCAAAGACATATCCTAAAAGAAACATGAAATGTAACTTTTCACATTCTCTGGAATATTTCAATAATGTACACTTTGTCTGCCTTCTCAAAACCCTAAATATAGTAGAATTCAAGAGCTAAGTCTCATTAGTTTTGATTCAGCCCTGCTTGTGGCTGCATTATTTAACCTATGAATCAGGGTTGAAGGATTGGTCTGACAATATGAAATATAGAAAACAGAAATTTAAGTGACATTAATTACCATGAATTTCTTCTGGTCTCTTTTTCACTAATCGAGATACATTAACTGAATCATGCATTGGAAACATATATCTATGTCAATTATCTTAATAAACAGCATTGAGGCTCATGAAAGAAAATAGCTTAAGCATTTTGTTCAGTTGTTTGGTGGCTTGGAGCAAACATAAAGGTTTTCAAGTCATAATGTGTCTGACTGAGAACCAGCTCCTTATGCCATTCTCTGTCATTCTTACCTCTTTGTTACTAAATACAATATTGTGATCTTTATTGCTATTTTAATTGTTTTGAGTGTTCAATATATAAATGATACATCTCTTTTCTTGTGGCATAAAGCTACTCTTCACTTTTAACATTACACTTAACCTTCTCCCAGGAGACACTATTTATGAGTTCTTTTGCTCAAACAAATCTTATTTGGAAAATTCTGAAATCTTTTATGGTAAGAGAAATGAAACTTCTCAACTTGTTAGACTGATTGCAGAGACTAACTTATTTTTAAAAGCTAGATCAAGAGAGAATTGGTTAAATAAATCACTGTATATCCATAAAAGGGAATACTACAGAGAAGGATGCAGATCTATTCATAGTCACATGAGAAGAGGTTCAAAATGTTTTTTATATGTGAAAGTAAGTTACAGAACTCTATGTATAGTATAGTTCTACTTGGATTGTATAAGGATTGCATATACATGCATAGAAAATCTCTGAAAGGATATATAAGAAATAGTTAACAGTGGTTATTTGTGGTAAGTGGAATCAGGATACTTTACTTTCCACTTTATACTATTCTGTGCTATTGAAATGGTTTGTCATATGCAGGCAATACTGTTATAATTTTTTAGTAAAAAATTCAAAAATACTCATAGGAGTCTACCATGTAACTAACTCACTTTAATCACACACATATAACAATTGTATTCATGTACTGTCACTTTTACTCAGATGTTCCACTCTCTGTCTGAACTAGTTGTTTAAATTATATTTGATAAATAATGGTAGAAAAGGAGAAAGAAATTGCAGTTGATAGGTTTCAGCACTAGTACAAATGGAAGTACATTGCAAAGCAAACAGCACCCCTGTTTTTGCAAGGAAATAACTGCAATATTCATACGTTTGCAGTTTTCCGATCGACTATGTACTCAAATTCTTACCATAAACTTGATGTTTAAAAGCGCAAAGTACTACGCAAGAGGCTGAGGTGGGAGGGTCTCTTGAGCCCAGGAGTTCGCAGCCAGCCTCAGCAACATGTCAAGACCTCATCTCAAAACAAAAACAAAAAAGTTGCAAAGTATTTTTCCATTCTCAACCAAGTTGAGAGGAGTATTTTAAGTAAACATCTACCGTAATTTTTTCAGGTACTAAGATTGAAAACAGAGACAAAATATTTTTAGATTATTAGAGGTTAAATAGTCAAGGATTCCTAAAATGTTTATAGTATGTCTGTGAGTGTGCATGTGTGTTAATGAATTAGATTGCTAGACTGCCTCATTTTCATTTTTACTCTAAATTCTTTCATCACTAGAAATCTAGATATAGGTTTGTTTACAAACAAAAAAGTTTTCAGAAAACAAATCACAAATTTAGTTCTTGAATCTAGGATTAATACATCACCTAGGAACAGTATAGGACTGTTTGGGATTTGAGCCATATTAGCCTTTGTTCCTAGAGACCTTTTGAATATTACTACAAACACCTCTCGTATTAGCAGTTCTAGAAACACACCAAGAAATGCACCTAAGAATGTGTACAGACTCACTTTGTTAAGGAAATATTGAAACAGAGAAAATGAATACAACAGAGATTTACTTTTAAGATCCTTGAACACCATCTGCTGATATGAATGGAGAGAAATTTACAAACTTGGCATTCTTATATCACAGCCAAACTTTCACAAAACTCTTATTTTTCCCAACTTCTGACCTGGGGCATTTCATCCCACAATCATCGCTTCTGCCTACCATTCAACCAGCATCTTGTCAAATCTGGCTGCAAGATTAAGTTTCCCGATTCGGAATTCAATATTGTAACCCTAAGGATATAAGATTCAAGCTGGAACATTCTGGGTTTTTTTAATGGATAAAATTGTTTCAGCCCAAAGACCACAGTTCGCCCTGGCCATAATGATGAATCATCAGGACTGACACTAAGTGAAATGAGTTTGATGTTCTTGGTTGTATTTGTGCCCATTAAGCAGCATTTTACATTTGTCCTAACTCTCAACCTTTTGGAAAAAAGGTTGAAAGAAACTTGTTTTCTAGTATTATTTGAGACTTACAAAATTAACTAGCTCTGTCTGAAGCAAGTTTGGCTTGCCATAGTCCCTACTATTGTGTGTCCAGCTCCATTCTTGCCCATTCTGCCCTTCCAATTTGGAGGAAAAGAACTGAAGGTTTAAGAAATATCTACTTTTCTCTCATATTTCCTCAGTATCAATTATGGCTTCTGGTATCCTTGCTTCTGTCTTGGTACAATATTTACCTTTTACTCTCAACAAAAACCTACTTCCTTTAAACAAAATCTGTATATGAATTCTGCACTGAAAACGAAGCTCCCTGTAAATGTTGTACTTTGTCCTTTTGAAGAGGAATTTGCCTGAGTTCTGATCAATGCTAAAAATACCACTTAACAGGTATGTAATCTTTTCAAAATATACCTGTTTCTCTAAGCTTTTAGGTGTTAGAGATAAATGTTTTCTTCTAAAAATAGTTTTAAATTATTCATCAAAAATCAAAGTCATAAAATATGCAGAGTCAGCATCATATTAAACTCCAGAAATAATAAGTGCTATTGCACAGCATCGGAGCCCTGGTTAACCTCTTGTAAAAAGCTCTAAAGATTTAAAGAAAAGTTTTCGTTAATATTGAAATTTGTGTACAGCACAAGCACTGTGAAGCCTTTTCTTAGACTTTGTTTTTTAATTCTAGTTCTCCTGTGCTAACGTATTGTTTTACTGTATTTTTCGTGTGTGATTTGAATTGCTAGGTGAGATGAGGTAAGCTTACAGGATAACTTAGAAATATAAACTAAAGAAGCAAGTATATTTGTGAGTCTTCTGCTACCTGTCTGCTTTGTTTTGCTCGAGGTCTTGTCTCTCTTTCCAGTGCCCTTTCCTGCCTGGGAAGCCCACAAAGATTCACTTTTCAGTTATTACTCATCAAACTGACTCTGGTTCACAGTGGAAAGGAGAAGAAAAGCTGATGGAGAAATGGCACTGAAGAAAGAGAGCAAAATGTCAGAGCAATACGTTTGAGCGACTATATTCTTTTCATTAAAGGTGTCAACACGTTTATTTGCATCTTTGACCCTAGGACTAGGGAAGTGCTGGAAATTATGTGGGCACCTTTTCCCACGGGAAAAATATACCTCCCAGGTGGGGGGAAGCCTGAAAATAGGTGAAAGTTGGAATACTCAGTTGATCTTCAAATTTTTTTTTTTTTGTCTTATGATTAGAAAAGCGCTGTTGAAAAGAATAGGGTTGCATTTCACCTAGAATCAGTGCCAAGTATCAACAGCTAAGGTCTGTCTTTTGAAGAAAGAGTCTTTCATATCATAAGGGTTTTAAAGCTACTGATAAAACAAAAAGCTATTTTCTGAAGACCAGTCAACCTGAAAAACAAGTGTTTTAAAACCTAGAGAATTTCCTTTAACGTAAATAATCAAAGATGTTTTCAATTATTTTGCTGTTACTTACATACAACGACTTTACATTTATGAGAAGTGCTATCCCTGAAATAACAAAAATATTATCATTTATAAATGGGGTATAGAAAAATAACACAAGCATACAGCAAACCAGGAAGGAATTTTTCCAACAAAAATTAAGCAATATTCACCATAATTGGTTCACATTGTGGAATTGGGAAAAACAAGAAAATAATAGAAAGAAAAACAAATCTTTACTGAAATGTAGTGACAGTGTTTCACTCACAACCCCTTCTTCAAATTGAGATGCAGAAGAAATGTGTAAAAAGCAAAACTGGTACAAATCTTGATTACAATTTTGGATCAGTTTAAGACAAGATGGCTCAACAGAGCAATTTACATAGGCTAACAGAGCAAAGCTTGACTCGGTAATTT
Organism: Colobus angolensis palliatus; assembly: GCF_000951035.1. NCBI lineage: Eukaryota > Metazoa > Chordata > Mammalia > Primates > Cercopithecidae > Colobus > Colobus angolensis. Next base: position 3,797,674 of record NW_012115511.1, read on the forward strand.
ACTTTATTGGACACACATTTCACCTACAAAAAAAAAAAAAAAGAAAGGAGCGAGGGAGGAACAAAAGAAGAAAGGAAGAAAGGGATGTAGGGAGGGAGGGAAGGGAAAAAGAACATAAATCCAAGTTTGAGATTACATATAGAGCAGCTATTATCTCCCAAGTAAAGGTTTGGCCATAAATTACAAATTAATTTAAAAGTTGTGTAATTTGGATTTTCTTTTAGTGCTCAAATTAAAGTCAATATTTATCTTTTGGCACATTGTTTCTTCAAGTCTGATCTTTTCATGTTTGCACTTTATGTCACAACTTTATTTTCTACTCAATCAAGCATTAGAAAAGAGTAACAGCTTGTACAATATCACAATGCAATTGAAAAGTGAAGTTTTTCAATATTTGCAGACATGTTAATTATATTCCAATTTTCATAGCAATAAAGAGAAAAATACTTGCAACTGGTAATATGCAGTTTACATAGCAAAGAAAAGGTCAATTAAGAAACATCCTTCACTGACCTCTGAAACAAATGCTATAGATTTTACATGCAGGAAACTTATTACGTGCAAACTTTCTTTCGTAAGCATTTGTATTTTGAAAGTTGCAGCCACCTCTCTGCATATGTTAGAGGTAAGAATCAAAAAGTTTTAAGTTCTTAAGCATTGAAAATGATACTTGAATCCTATAGTTTCATTAATTGACCTTAGAGATAGAAAAGAAAATTTAGTTTCAAGACCCAAGTTCATCTAATTTTTGTTTAGTATTAACATTATTGTATAGTAGTATTACTATGTTGATAAATTTTACTTAAATGGACAAAATTGACTTTATCATTTAAATGTCTGCTTTAATTTTAAAAAATTCTAAATGGAATAAAAATTAAGTCCATCTGGTAAAATGTAAAATGTTAACATAAGACTTTCCTATAAGTACGAATGAAATATTAAGTGAAGCTTTTTAGGTTAATAAACAATACATACTACAAATTCAATTTTGGTGAGTCCGGCACTTACTAAAAGAATACTAGCACCAGTATGTATAAGAAAGAATAATCCTTAATTAATATGTATTTTTTCTAGTATACCATTCATCCATAATACCTTGGGGAAAAGGTATTCTCAATAAAATTCAAGCAGTAATAATTTCACACTCCCAAAATACATAAATTCGTTGAAGCAATCTGTCAGTTTCAAAAATATCAGCATTCACACCCACAAAAATGACTTTTTTTAAGAGTCTATGGGAGTTATGCTTTGCATGAGTAAAACAGGGTTAGGTTAGCCCCAGTGTTTCATTTTTATATATAAGGCATGAATATCAGTCTAAATTGACTGAGGGCAATCTTCAAGTGTGTTATTTACATCATGCCAATGTCCCCTCTCCCTAGGCCACTTGCATCGCACATCAGTTTGAGCATATTTTAGGTAAGCAAATTATTATTAAATCTACATTAAATACTTTTTGGAACAAGAGATTATACCATCCATGTAAAATTAATTGTTTTTATGCTATAACAGTGAAATATTTGTGTTTTAAAATCTCCATATGAGAAAACATACATGGAGATACTGTTAAGCCAAATGCATGCACACATACTGAGCACTGTCTGAGACATTTGCATTAGTCTTCTAACGTACAGCTTTACAACACTTCAAATTGTCGAAATGTACTTTGAAAAATAAAAGATCCATTGTACCAGTAAGGGAAATTGTAAACAGCTTTTTATTGCACTTCTAATGCTATTAAAATATAGAATGCGTGGTCTCTTCTCTCTTCTTCTAGTACTTTAGCAATGTCAACTGGAAGTGCACCCATGATCACTTTACCTAGCTGTCTCTCTCCCACTCCCAGCAAACTCTTAGATATACTTGATAAATATTTTCATCTAATTTGGTTCATCTGTTGTTTTTATTAACAACTAATTTAATATCCTCTGTTCTGCAATATTTGCAAAAGTCAGTCTATAGACGTGAAGCCAGCCGGGACCCTCAGGCCTGTGCATCAGGATGGTGGGCTGGCTAGGTCCTCTGGGAACAGCAGTGCCACAAGGAGTATTGGACACAGTGACCCGACTGTATGAGATGAGAAAAAACAAAAACAGGAGGTCCACAGTACTGATGAACTAATCTGTCACTCACAAGCTCAGGTCTGCAAAAAAACAAATGAAGCACTAAACATTTAATGGCCATAAGAGATGGAAATGCAAGTCTTCATTTCTAAATGATAATCAAACCCATGATCAGAACCTGCTTAACTGTGTAATTGAATTGAATTGAAAATCATCCCCTGGATAACAATCCATCCTACGTTCAAGAGGTTAGGAAGCTAACTACAGGTAATTACTATCAGAAATCTGATTTGATTTCCAAAAATTGTGTGAATGAACCAAGTTTCTTGATCTTGATATACTAAGCAGGGAGTTTGTTCTTCCAAGTACTAGACTGCTTAATTGCTTGCTTGGGGGAGGAGAAATCCTGGGGGAAAGGCATATATGAGCAATTTCTACTCTGTGAAGCCAGTGCTGTGTCCTGAGCTGGATCACGGCCAGAAACACAGAAAAGTCTACTCTTTCCTACAGTGGAAGCAACTGTGGATATTTCATCCTAAGAGTGAATGAAAAAACCTAAAGCTCATACTTCACAGGAATCTTTCAATATTCTGACTGAAAACTGGTTATTTGCTCCTCCAACCCAAAGTCATCTAGGAACAGGACTCAGAACAGGAAAAAAAAAAAAAAGACAAAAATAATAATTATTCCAAAATGTATTTGAGAAGAAACAAACACAAACATTTGCATTATTAAATGGGATTGTTCACACCTGCTGAGTAGATATAAGATGATATTTAAGTCAAGAGCTAAAAAATAAACCATCTCTTTCTGGTTTTGATTGACAGCAGAGCAATAAAAATTATTTTCACAATCTTTTCCTTATTGTTAGACATAATCATTTGAGTAAATACACTTATCTGTGCTATAACTATTAAAATGAATTCATTTCAAATATATATAGCACCTTTCTTTTTTATATTTCTAGATATGGTTTCCATATAGACTTTGTGACCTTTATCGTATGCATATAGGGCAATATTCTACTTTTTCTTTCTTTTTAAATACTTAGTTCCAATTTCAAATAAAAAATAAGCATTCTAGTTTGTACATTTTTAGCACAGAAATGTTTACAACCTTCAGCACAATTGCTTTTATAATTTACTGACTTGATATTTTAAGGAGTTTTGAACAAATTATGAGAAATAACACCTTCAGAAAGCAGGTGACTACTTTGATGCAACTATTGGCAATGTATTCATAGGTCATTAACATGTAGAGTTCTTAGACATACGGAACCTTTAAAAATTATGCTAAAGAATACATATAAAATACAGAGCTATGTAATAATAACTAATTTTAAATCCTGACAAATTAGAAGTTAAGTCTACTATCTGTAAAAATATGTACTGATTCCTTTTTTTAACTATATACCTGAGCCTTTAAAAAGTATATACCTTTACAATTGATTTCCAATAAACAATACTGAATAACAAACTACAAGTGACTTTCCTGATTTTTCAGCAGAAATATATAGAAAAAGGAAATCCTATTTCTTATTAGAGATTGAAGCACAGTAATTCTGCACAGTATTAAGAACCATAACTATGCCATACAGAAGACAGAACCTGCAACCTAAGAAAAGTTTTATTAAACAGGACAAGACAGTGATTAGGGGCTCAAGTTTTATTTCAATATGCGAAAGTCATCTGCTGCTGCTGTAACAGATATTTATTTCATTCCCTACACCACTATTATTTTAGCTGTATTTGATATATTTGGTCATCAGTGAATACTTACATTGAAACAGGTATCAAGAGTATATAAAATCAGTTTATATATTTTCTCCTGCCTAGAGACTTCACTTTATATATATGTCTATAGAACAAAAACCACCTTAAAAGTTTTAAAAAATATTTCTCTGTTGAACCAAATATCTACTTCTTTTAAAATAGTGTGAGCCTGTGAAAACATGGTATTATGTATTTGACATTTTCCATCTAAAAATACATTATGAAGCAAGCATGCTGGTATTAATAAACCATGTGCTTTCAGAACCCTGAAGTGCTTTTCTATAATTTTGTTGAAAACAGAATAAGATGATATATTTTCCACCATGCTATTAACATACAGCAAACAAATTTTATGTCGTTGCCTTGCTAGCTTGTCTTGATTGGAAAGTGTACCAAAAAAAAACAAAAAAAACTTTTAGGAGTTTATAAATATTCGTGAGCATAGTCTGGTTTATAAGTTAACAATACATAAATAAACATAGATAACTTAGAAAAATTTAGTCAAAAATACATTACAAAAAAAGAAAAGAAAAAGAAACCATGTATATTTCCTTTTTCCTCACCCCACCCCCATCATAGTCAGAAAAATCACCCTCCCTCTGCAGCAGGGTACTATCCTTCCTTTCACCACTTTAGTTATCTGAAGGCAAATGAAAATACAACGATCCTTTTCGTCTTTTGATTTAGCTTACAACGCAAACATTTTAACACAAGCATAAACTACTGACTTCACAGAAAGCACCAAACAGAAAGAGCAAGACTCACTGACCCATTTGGAAGACAAAGACGACAGAGCAGGAAAGCTCTAAAAATCAGCTTGTGAGGCCTCTGAGAGATATTCTTCTGGCATTTCATCACAGCAGCCCCAGACCAGCTCACCTCCCTGGATACAAGGAGGAGGCACTAAATAGAGCTGTTTATTAAAGCTGCTGTGCTGGATTGCATTAGGAAGCACGAGCAGACCACCTGGACCTTTCAGATTGTGGCAGTGTTTAATTTGCAGCCTGCCCCTCTGCAGCAGCCAAGACTACTACTACATTCACCGGGCTCAATCACACATCATCTGGGTTAGAAGTCAAGGCACATGTATCTATATATTTATATTTCCCATATGGAGAAAGTGAGAGAGGGAGAGAGAGAGAGAGAGAGAGAGAGAAGGAGAGAACACAGTCAAAATAAAAATATTGAACAGCATTAGAAAAATTTTAACTACTACCTAGAAAACCACACTTGATTCTCTTCTCACACTTTCTTTCCTTCCGAGATCAAAATCTAAAAAGAGAGCAAATTTCTAATATAGATTTTTAAGAAACATCCAGACCAAATTATAAATTAGATTTATCCTTCAGTGTTTTTGTTGTTGTTTTAGTTTTTGTTTAAAAGGATCACATTGAAGTTTTAAGCTGAGGTTTCCCTGGTCAGATTTAATGGGTGCCTTTTGCCTTTCGCACTTTCAGCACTACACTGGCAGGTAGCTGAAGATACAGATAGAATGATGGTACTGTAAATATGAATTATGTGAATCATATGGTGAGACCCTTGTGGAAAAAAGGGGAGTTGAGAAATGGCTGACTCCATACCTGACCAATTACAGCTTGCATGGTCCCCGTGTCCTGCTGCGCTGAGAGATCGCGATCCATCATATGTTGTCTTTGAAAAGGAGAATGGGGGTTTCTGGCATGCATCTGTCAATCAACTTCTGCACTCACAACCATCACCAAAAGCAAGGGGAAAAAAAGTCAAGCTGCTCCACCAAATAGGATGAAACTGTCATGTGACCTCCGGCAGACACACACACACACATTCACTACCTCCACAGAGCGTAAGAATTTTCTGTAGATATGAAATGACATTGACAAATATCCAATACCAAGTAAATAAAGTGAGACAAACAGCTATTCAGCAAAGACAAAAACATGGGCTGTAATCTTCCGCTAAAGGTTTAACAAACCTATGAGGATTATTTTTAATGCTCTAGAAATCTATGTTTAAAACAAAACAAAGCCAAAATGAACTATCTCATGTGAGTGTCCATTAAGACTTTGATTTTTGTGCTACTATATACATTTTTAAAAGTATAGTTAATTGTTGTAGTTTTCTTAATGGGTCCCTAATGATTTTATTTTTAAAATCTCTGAATGACCTTTTGATAATATGCAGTTATCTTTCTTGTTTTATATAAAGACACCTTTTCAGAGAAGCTTGAAATGTTAACTGTTATGTAACAGACACCCTGATATTTGTGGACTGGAAATGGACATAGAAAATAATCCATGTAAACGATGATGACCACTCTAATATAAAATATTCAAAGTGTATAAATAGTAGTCACTAAACTTTCTATCTTCTAAAAGGTAAGGGGATGATTTACTTGCAGTTCATCTAAACTGATGTAATGTGTTTTTAATGTGATGACAACTATTTTAACTTTTTAAATTTAATTTTAACTATCTGATTCCACACAATCTAGGGACAGATTGCTAATGTATTATGGGTCAGTTATTGTTAAGAGTGACAAGAAAATAACTTACCAGCTTTTTAACCTTCTTAGGCTAAAGATCGGAACCTGACTTTCAAGACAGTCCTACAGGTATTATAAAGTTGCCCTCCGAAAACCCAAAACCGTAAGCACTGTCCATTAACTTGGTGGCTTTGTGGCAGTGAAGAACGTTTGCATTGTCTGCTTTTTAACTGAAGTTCATTAATTAATATACTGTCCCTAGCTTTTCAAAAAAAATGTATGGGAAAACCTTGTGTTAATATTAAAATGGAAATTTTTTCAAGGCTCTAAACTGATGACAAGTCGGGGAGCAATGAGAAGTATTTAATACAGAATATATACTATTATGTATATTATTGCATAATATCCACTGCTTGAAAATTAATCAAAAGGAACTTCAAGTAAGAAAAAAAATTTTTTTTCAATATCGTTAAAGAAAGCTTTAGGAGCAAAGAATGAAGGACCAAAGCGTGCGCGCGCACACACACACACAGACACACAGACACACACACAGACACACACACACACACACACACACACAGTTAAATCAGCATCCTCAAACAAAATGAGGCCGTGTACCAAGTGGGTAGCCCTCTTGGGAGCTGAGGGATAACTGAGGAAAGGCCCTTCTAAACATCATTAAATGTCCCGTCTGCGCTGAAGCCCTATCCGGGGGTTTCTGCAGTCATCTCAGATCAGGACTTCGAGCGTCCCATCACCTCCTCTGGCCGGGGAACGGGAGGTCAGGGAAGTCGAGCCAGGAGCATAGGGGCCCGGGGCCGCAATAAGGACTAAGCCAAAGTTGCCCGAAACCTGCGGGCTCACAGAGGGCTGGGGGACGCGACTGCTCGTGGCATCGCCTTCTTGGTATCCCTCCTGGGCGGACACTAGACAGAAAGCCAGGTGATGGGACCAGTGGGAAGTTGCGGAAGAGGGACGAGCTGGACTCCCAGGCCACAGCCGAGCTGAGCAGCCGCCCCTGCTTTCTAATTCTTGGGGGGCCTGCAGCCAAGCCTGGAGCGCGCCCCGGCGGCACCGCCCTCCTGGGCGCGCTGGAGCCCGGGGCCCTCCGCCTGCGTCCTCGGACTTAGGCAGCGGAGCCGGTGCGCCGGTCGGGTGAGTTCGGCGGCTGTTTTGGCGTCCGGCATCCTCTGTAGCACAGCCTGGGTTCTCCACGCGCTGCCACCGATCGGAGGCTCAACTTCCTCTGGGATCTAAGCTTCTTAAGCGCCTTCCTAAGGGGCTGGGGGCTTGAGGGTGTGGGTGGAGGTGGGTGGGAGAGGCTGGCCGAGCTGCAGCATGAGGCCGAAGACTTCCTTTGACGCTTTGTCCCACAAATTATGGTGGTTCTGATTGGCGTAGGGACAACACTCTTTGCTTATACTCCATTTGTTTACATGACCATCTGGCCTGCATGAATTATAATTATTACTAGCCAGCATTGATGAGAGGCTGAGCCAGACACTGTGTCAGACACTTCACAGTGCGTTACATGTGAAATAACAACTCAGTGAGGCAGGCATGATTATTCCCATTTTGCAGATGAGGCTCCAAAAAAAAAAAAAAAAGATAACTGCTCATGATTAATAGGAATATTATTTGAACCTGCTCTGAATCCAAAACTGGAGCCCTTCATATGAAACCACAGAGTCAGGTAGCATTCACAACAGTGGCTATCATACATGAAGCACCCACTCCTTCCGCACATATTTATGGAGCCTGTACTAGGTGCCAAGTACTGCATTAATGTTAGAGATACAGCAAAACAGCACAGATTGCTTTGGAAACATAATAAAAATAAACCAAATGGTTAAAAGATTTATCTGGGGGAATTGTTTGATTCTAGCTGGTGGAACATGCTGACACTTTTTAAGCACCCTAATGCACCGGCTCGGGTTGGGATGGACTCCCTCTCTGACCTCTGACTGAGCATGGCCTTGAAAAAGTGCCACTTCTCTGAGTTATGGATTTCATGTCTTATACCAGAGATTACAATCCCTCAAGGGTAGTGCAAGGATTTGTGGAGATAATGTTTTGTGAAAGTTTATTGAGCTATACTGTGTAAGTGCCCAGCAAGTGTTACTTATTTTCCCATATGGGAGGTCTATGGAGGCAGGAAAGATTAATTCTCCTGGGGAAGGGAGGAAGCCTCAATGCAGATGGTGGAAAGATTTGGGTTGTGATATAAACAGAGGGCAGCTCCTGTTCAGGGCAAGAGGAACAGCATGAGCAAACCATCTGTTCCTCTATCATTGTGGGTGGCAGACACTTCTAAGGTTTGATTAATGGAAAACAAATGGGAGAGAATGTGGGTATGCCAACTAATGTTGATTCCCACTCCCACAGTAGCATTTAGGAAAGGAGACTCCTTGAGTAAAATATTCACCATTACCATCACCTCTCTGTTTTCTTACCTCCCATCAAAGTTCCATAATATTGTGCATTTTCTGACCCTCTAAAGCCCCTCCTGGATCACGAAGCAGCTAGATATGTCCTTTTCCAAGATACTCTTGTAGGTAAGGCAGCAGTGATGGCAAAAGGTCACCATAAGTCAAACCAAAAGAGGTCCCATCATTGCCCAAAATCCCAGTCCCCAGCTTCTCAGGATAGGGATGTTCTTGATTTCTTAAACCACAAAGGACACTGATAGATAAATGGAGTACTGGGAATCAAGATAAAGTGCAGATATTGGTCATCTCTGTCTTCATTTGTTTTGATGAATGTTTTGCAATGTTTAGGGATGAGAAGAGCTAACATACCTGGAGGCTTCTTTAATTCAAGGACCAAAAGCAGAAAAAAAGTGAATAGATGGTTCAAACAGTCACTAAGATGAATCCACTTTTACTAGACTTAGTATATTTCTGCTTATGCTATCATAACATGTAGATTTACTATAAGTCTATATGACATGCCTTTCTCTCTGTTGAGACCTGTTCTTTTTGTGGTAGTTGTTCGCTTTTTTGTTTACTGGTTTAGTCTTTTTTTTTCTTCTTCTTTTCTCTGCTACTTCTTGCTTTTGCGTACATACCTTTCCTGGTTTTTAAAAGACTAAATTACCATTCCTCCCACTCGTTTCATTTTTCATTTTAAATCTCCCACCCCTAGTTAACTAGACTCCAGCCTTCTTCCTAGATTAAGCATCATGGCAGAGCACTCTCTACAGCATGACTCACCACGTAGCTGTCTGTCTTCACATGATTTTTGAGGCTGACATGGGAATCACATGACGGGGGACAAGAATCAACATACCCAATCAAGACTCCTCATTGGCTTCCCTTTCCCTTCTTCAGTTGGCTTTGCTTTTGCCCTTCTATTCAAAGTCAGTTTTTCCTAGAATTTCATGTGCTGCCATCGGCCTCTGGAGGGATCCATTGCGTTTTCTATTTTCACCCCCACAACACTACATTTTTGTCTACTTTCAAGTTTTGTAGAGCATTTCTCTGGAATAGTCTTTTCAATCACCATCAGTTTCCTTAAGCAACGTTAGGAGGCTCTTAATTCCACAGGACATTGACCAGTGTAACTGATCTGTACCCTGGGATCTTTTGTTGTTGTTATTTTCATATTTCTAGTGAAGTTGAGAACAGGAAAAATACCAAAAACAGAATGATTATTTTTAAAAGAGAAAGGGAGAAGGGAGGAGACCCCACACATCAAGCCCAAGGACTACAGAGTTGAAAGGGGCTTGACTTTGCTGAGCCAAGGCACCATTAGTCGTGATGACCTATGATTTACAGTTTCCTTCTACAACATAATTTGGGAGCACTGGTTTTCCCCCGAGAAACAGTGACAAGATATTACCTTTAAAATGAACAGCTGAGAAGTTCAAGAGCCTGTTGACTCTGGGCAAGGAAGACCTGTGAATATGCTAATGCATTATCAGACCTCCAACTTCGTCATCCTTTCTACCAGGGGACTTTATCTAGGATAAAAACAGAAAAAGCCAACACACGGAGCCAGTTCCTTAATTTCCGTTTGCCCTCTTCATGAAATGTTTTGGTTATAGTTATGCGTTTGGTCTTCTAGAATATATTTCTTCTGCCTGAATATGCTTGGAAAAAGCATTGAAATGCTCCTGGGTTTTACTGTACTTTGGGTAGTTTCTGTGTCTGAGCCCAAATGCTAACACGTAACTTCTCATGAAAATTCTCCACAGTGGTGGAGACACGCATTCTGTTTCCTTACAGCCACAGTATACTAGGGGACTTTTTCTTTTTTATTTCATGGTTATAGTTTCACATGCCTGAAAAAGCTAAATACCACTGTCCTTTTATTCCTTATATCGATAGGTTCACAACACATAGACCTAGTTCTGCCATTTTAAAGACAAACGTTTTTAAATGGATGACTGTACAGAACCAAATTCATCAAAAGAACTTCAAACTTGCAGCTCTTATATTGGAAAACCCATCTCTATTCTGGACTTCTCTGTAATCATCATCATCATCAATAACAATAACAGCAATAACAACTATAGAAAACACAGAAGAGGATCCCAAGATGTAGTTTGAGTACCCTTGAGGGTTCATGAGACCCTTTCAGGGGGTCTGGAAGGACAAAAGTTTTTCAAAATAACACTAAAATGAGATTTTTTCCTTTTTTACTCTCGTTTTCTGAAGAGCATACAGTAGCGTTTCCCAAAACTGCATGATATGTGATTTCATAGCAGATTGAATGCAGAAGCAGACATGAGACTCCAATCATCTTCTAGTAAGTCAGACACTTACTAGAGATTTGCAAAAATCTAAAACAAAGCCACTCTTTTTACTAGCTATTTTTTTTGTGGTAAACACAATTTTTTTCATAAAACAGATTATTTATGTTATGTAACTATTTAAAATAAATTAGTAAGTAAACATTTTAAATTTATTGGTTTTAATTTCTAATGTAGTAAATATTAGTAAACATAACCCACAACACAAAAGCTTTTTGAGGTCTTAAATAATTTCATAGTAATGTAAAGAAACTCTAAGACTAAAAAGTTTGAGGTTTGCAGACATCCTAGAGTATTTACTATTTGCCATGCAACTGTTCTAAGCACTTCATTTATACTAACACATTTAATCCTCACCCTGGCCCTAGAAAATATGTGTTCCTTATCCTGATTTTATAGATGAGGACACTGAGGGTAGTATTATATTGAATATTATAAATGCAAGGTTCTTAGGGATGAATGTCCAAAACAATAATTTTATATGAGAGTCAGCTGAGATATGCAATACCTCCTGGATGGAAATGTTGGGAAAAAATCACTTTGTTAAAGTTTTTAAAGGTTTTTTAAAGGATACTCATCTATGATCAGCATCAAACCTATGTCCCAGTAAATAAAATGTCCCTAGTAACTATCACATGCCACAAAGTAGAGGCAAAAGAATTAAGGGCTGTCTGATTCTACTCCCGTCTCTACCGCCCACTCCTATTGGGCCTGAATGAAGGTGTTGAACTTTTGATGCCCTTCCAGTTACAATATTTTGTAATTGCCAAATCCCCACATTAGTTGGGGAACAGATCTATCTATATAGAATATGAAAGATTAAAATCTATAATTTTTAAGCATTCATTTGACTGCAAAACTATAGTTGAAGCACTGGGCAAAAAAAAAAAAAAAGATATTCATTAAACAGAACAGAGTTTATATAATTGTTTAATTATCTAGCCTTGGCATTCAAGATTATCATCTTGCAAAGGGAATTATATTTCTTCAAGAAAATACCTGATACACAGCTTAACCAGGCAGGTCCAAAGGGAAAGTAGAAGAAGACAAAGTAATAATGACGTAGCTAGATGAAATAAAATTATGGGTCAAGGAGAACAAAGAAGAAGGAGGAGGAGGAGGAAAAGCAAGACAGACCAGGCAGCTGGGGCCTGAGTGTGTGGGAGTGGATGAGAAATTCCCCACCATGTCCCATGAGGGCAGTGAGAGCCTCACAACTGGAAATAGCTAATATACAGTGTTAATTGAATATATTGCTGTTGTTTATTTTTCCCTGCATTGTACATACGCTTTGAATCCCAAACCTTCAGCAAAATCGGCTACACATATAAATTCTTGTGTGAGGGGCCATTTTTTCAGGGAAAGGAAGGCTGAATCCCACATCTGGGTCAACAGTAACAAGTTGAGAGAAGAGTTGTGGAAAGTGAGATGTAATGTGTTCAAATATTTGGCGAAGTCTGAAGAAGTGACACAATATAAAAAGTATCTGTTATGCAAGGAATGCAAAACCAAACTCTGACTTAATTGGACAACAAAGGGAATTTTCTGGCTCACAAAACTAAAAAGTACAGAGGTTAGTGGGCCTCAAGTCTGGCTTGATCTAGAGGTTTTTTAACATCTAATGAACCCTGTCTCCATCAAAAAATAAAAATAAAAATAGCCAGGCAAGGTGGTGCACACCTGTAGTCCTAGCTACCTGGGAGCCTAACACAGGAAGATCACTTCACTTGAGCCCAGGAGTTCAAGGCTGCAGTGAGCTGCAATTGTGCCAGTACACTCCAGCCTGGATGACAGAGCAAGTCCCTGTCTCTATAAATAATAATAATAGTAATAATGTAAATAGAGTTCTAGCTACATCTCTCCACACGGCCCTTTGCTCTGTTTCAACCTATTCATTGGTTTTGGCTCCCCTCGTGGTAGTGAAAGGCTGCAGCAACTCCAGGCCTTATACCACACCACAATCCACACCATCTAAAACAGGAGAGAGTGCTTTGTTTCAAATATCCAAGCAAAATCCAAAGATTCTCTTTGTTTAGACCAGATTAGGTCACACCCCTAACCCTCCTGGTCTGTGTTCAAGGGGATAGAATACACTGGATGGCTTAGCTTCAATGGCGTAATGTACTGCAGGAGCTGGAGGCAGATGCAGGACCCCTGGAAATACATGAATCTACAAGCAGTGTTCAGGGACTTTTAGGAAAGGGAGAATGAATACTGGGTGGAAAGAAAGACAATACAAAAAGTCTACTACGACAACCCCTGAGATTTCACAGACATTTTGCAAATCCATGCAAGAGGCACAGAAAAAGAGCTTATAGTTCATTTTAACTAAATCTCAAAGGATAGGCTGACCTGGTGGTTGATGACCTGGTAGTTGTTTTGAATATTAAAAGAGAAAATGTTCATGAATACTGATTACAGTGCATGAAATAATAGTAGATCTGTACACATCATAATTCCCTTCTTCTTCTACTTTCCTTCTTTTTCTCTCCAGAATATAACATAATATACGTAATTTGAAGTTGAAACAATAGTGCTGATTTTTTAAGCACTGTGTTCTTAAATTAGAAATAAGATTATAAATTATAAAACAACGTTTAAAAAGGGGTGGCCATCTTGGTAGAGACATGGCTATGTCGTTCTGTGTACTTCATATAGAAATTTGAAGCCCTCATGACAAAGAGAGATGATAAGAACAGAAGTAAAATACTGAAGAGTCCTTGCTTTTTTTCACTTACAGCATTATTGAATACATTTAAATTTATGGATGCTGTTGGTATGGACACTAAGGAGCCAGACATGGTGGGATTAATCCGAAGAAGGGAAGCTGATGGCAAGAGAGAGTCCAATAACAGGACTGGAAAAGATTGGCATTTATCTGGGCCCATAGTGAAGAAGAAGATTAATCTGATGATAACATAAGAATGCACCTTAAAACACAAAAACCACACTTAACAAATGGGGGTTAGTCTAAATGCAGCTTTAAATGTTGAATCCATGCTGTGATGAAGATTAAGCACATTTTTAAAAACGTGGTCTCTGCTCTCAACAAGCTTGTAGTCTCATGATGGAATCAGATCTTAAACAAATAAGCCTGCAAATAAATATATAAATTATTAGTTGCAATAAATACTATACAGGAAAATCAGGAGATATGAGAGAATATCAGCTTTTTCTTTCATTCATTTAAAAATTATGTTATGTTTTATAAAAATTATTAGCACAATTATTTAGAATTATTCCAGGGTTAAATGGATACAGGCTGTCCATGCATTTATTAGCAGTTTTTGTGCAGTTCAACAACATAAATTCCCCATTCATGGATTCCTGATTCTGATTAATCTTTAATTAGGTAGGAGTATGTTTTCAAATAATAGTTTAAGGCTATTACAGTTTCATAGTTACTGTATATTTAAAAGTGTATTCTCTGTTGCCTTACCTATAAAGCTATTCCTGATTATGTAAAGTATTTGGGGGTTACATTAGGTTTCCTTCAACTTTGTGGACATTTCTTCATGATCTCCTGCCATTTCATGTTTCAGAGGAAAAGTCTTCTGCAGGTAAACAGCCTCATATGCTAAAATATCTGAAAAGTTTTAGTCTTTATTTTTGAAATTTGGTGACCTTATCATGAGATAAATTATTCTGTTGTTATTTTTTGTTAGGAAGTATTCCAAAATACCCAAAAGTAGAGAATATAATGAACCTCTGCGTAATTACCATCCAGCCTCAACCACATTCACACTGTCATACTTGTTTTATTACCCTCACCAGCTTTCCTGGCTGCTGTTCTTTAACAAATCTCAGATGTCATGTTCTTTTACCACTAAACATTTCAATTTGAATTTCAAAAAGTAAAGGACATTTTCTTACATGACCACAGACCGTCATAAAAATTAATAATTATTATTAAATATTTAACATCATCAAATATTCAGCATTATAATATTCACTGCACATTAAAACTCTTAAAGTTGATATATTGTCCAAAATATATTTTTCTGTTTGCTTGGTTGAATTAAGATTTAAATAAGGTTCATTGTTTGTATTTTCTTGTATCTTTTGTTTCTTGATTGTGTGTGTGTGTTTTATTTTGTTTTGTTGACAAGGTCTCACTCTGTCCCCCAGGCTGGAGTGCAGTAGCACAATCTCAGCACAGTGGCACGATCTTGGCTCAGTGCTGCCTCCACCTCCTGGGTTCAAGCAATCCTCCCAGCTCAGCCTCCTGAGTAGCTAGAACTACAGGTGCCTACCACCATGCCCAGCTAATTTTTTTTTTTTTTTGATAGGGATGAAGTTTCACCGTGTTGGCCAGGCTGTTCTCGAACTCCTGGCTCAAGTGATTCGCTCACCTCGGCCTCCCAGAGTGCTGGGATTACAGGCGTGAGCCACCATGCCCAGCCTATATCTCTTGTTTCTTATAAAACAATATATAAAAATCCCCACTTCATTTAATTTTTTATGCTTTAAATATTGAAGAGACGAAGCTCACTCCGTGTTCTGACTTTTGCTGATGGTTTTCTCCTAGTATGATTTCACTTGTTTCTCTATCTCCTGTATTTCCGTAGACTGGAAGTTAGATCTAGAGGCTTGCTTAAATTTCATCTCAGATAATGCCTTACTTTCCCACTGCATTACTTTAGGAAGCACCTGAAGCCTGGTGTTCTCACTTACAGAGATAAGAAAGTCCGGGGTTCAGGTGCCAACAACCTGTTTCTTCACTGCAAACATTTCCCTTGACATTTCATGTAACAGTTTTAAGCCCATTGATGACCACTGTCTGAAGTGATTTTTTTGTAAGCCACAAAATGGGGACTTTTCATAATTCTTTCCGATTTATTAGCAGTTTTTGTACAGAAAAACTCACTCACTAAGGATATTTGCTCCTGTGAAACACAGTTCGTGCTTGCAAAGGCAGAATAAATGCTCAATTCTTTTCCTTTCATTATCAATTTTCACAGTAATGAGTTTGTGCCCTAGCAACCTCCAACATAGTAACAATGAGTTATGTCTTATTTCTTTTCTATTCTTTTTTAATATCACTAATAACTCATAGATTTTTATATTTTCAGTGAGTTTTAAACAATTGCAATCATTATTCTCATTGATGCTCAGATTGTCACATCTTTTGCCATGGGAGCCCATCAAGCTGGCTTGTGTACTTTGACATGATCCCATTAGCCTCTGATAGCTTCCTTGCTCTTTGTGCCAACAAGATGTTCCAGAATCTTTTTGTTCATTTCCTACACCAGTCTTAGGTTCTTTTTAGAGAAAAATGGTATTTAGAACCACTGATAATATGTCATTTCAGTGGTCAAAGCCAGAAAAAAATTTTAAGGTAGGAAAAACCACAAGTTCACACTGATATTTCCAATTCAAAATGTAAGAGTACAGATTTTCCTTGACTTCTTTATTTTGTACTTCTATCTCTGGTATCTCTTTTCTCCAATGATTAATATTTTATTTCAAGATAAAATTAATATGATTATTTGCTTATTTTAACTTAGAATTACAAATCTAGTTCATAAAATGAAACACCATTCTCGGTTTTACTTATTTATCAGTCAAAAACAAGATAAATAATTGTGATAACTTTCATTTGTTGGAAGGCTACATTTTTCATCTTTGAGTATTTTTTGTCCCATTTATTTAAAATATGTATTATTTGAACCTTCTTTCTGTGCTATACATATTTAACATCTATTATATAATCTTTTTTTTTGAAACAGTCTCGCTCTGTCTCCCAGGCTGCAATGCAATGGTGCCGTCTTGGCTCACTGCAACCTCTGCCTCCTGGGTTCAAGCAATTCTCCTGCCTCAGCCTCCTGAGTAGCTGGGATTACAGGCGCACACCACCACACACAACTAATTTTTGTATTTTTAGTAGAGACGGGGTTTCACCATATTGGTCAGGCTGGTCTCGAACTCCTGATCTCGTGATCCACCTGCCTCAGCCTCCCAAAGTGCTGGGATTACAGGCATGATACACTGTGCCCGGCCATATAATCTTTTAAATCTATGAATCCTTTTCCTCTATATGCTTTTCTGCATATTTGGGCCAGCCCACAATTTATGGAGCTATGTTTCAGGAAAAGAGACTTTTCCTATTGTCATGGTTACTATTTATGTAAACACAAATGATCTTACAGGATTTGAGGATAAACAAATTGCTTTGGTGCCTAACAGATACGGTTAGGTGTCAGAATCTGAAAAACTCGGGGGTACCTATGCAGTTGCTTTTGCCACTGGGAGAAGAACTAGTCCCAGCAAATGTGTGGGTCTTTCATTGAATAGGTAATTCTGACAGCTGGTTTCCACTTCAAACTCCATAGAAAAGTATGATCGCATGGGATATAACATTATTTGACAATACATATTAAAGGCAAACCTGGTCTGATTGGAAAGGGGAATGTTAGAGAAACATAATTTTTTTTTTTAAAAAAAAAAAGAAAAGCCAACAAAGTAAGCACTCAAGTTAATACAAAAACACTGGGGATGGGATTTTAGGAACCTGTAATGAAGAGAGGCTGGGATTTTAATGCCCAGCACAGACAGAAATGGAGGCTTCCAGGTCCTAATAGATATGAATTGGAATCAAGTCCCTTTATACTGCTCATATTCCCAACTGGCTGAAACCCAAACCTACTCCTAGTATATGTTTTAAGTATGCATTTACTTTTTGTTTGTTTACATTGCAATTATACTGTGTGATGAAATTGATCGAAGCTCATGGTTTACTGGGGCATCTGACAGAAGCAAATGCGAACTACTGCAATTTTTGCCTATGGAATTCTCAGAGTTTATAATAAAAACACTAAAAATATATGAGAAAATAATTTGCCAATGGGAATAGTCATCAGAAACAAAAAACAGGAGGATCTTCACATTTTCAGATTTTAAAAAGATTGGAAAATGAGTATGCTAATAATAATAATTAAACAAATGAAAGATGGTACTAAACCTTAAAGAAAGAAGAAAGCCAGTGTAAAAGAACAATGTCAAAGAATCAAATAGATCCTTTATTAATAAAAAGTATAACTAAAATAAAAATTCAATGTATCACTAAATAGCAAGGTTTATGCAAAGAAAGTGAAGTGCAGAGAGGTGGCTGAACTGAAGGTTAAGCCTCAGACACTTTAATCAGAATAGCTCAAGGAGATAGAGGGGTGGAAATTACATAAAGGACTTAAGAAAAATGGAGCATAGCGAAAGAGGTCTAACATATGTCCAATACTCGAGAAGCCTTGCTGAAAGGGCTACTAAAGGGTGTACTTCAGGAAAAAGAAAGTTGAACCCAGACCAAAGGATACAAGAACCAATGTAAGTAAAACAAAAGAAAACAACAATTTTTAAAAACCTAAACTAAAACAATATTAATAAATATGTCTATAAATCTAAATAAGCAGGGGCTGGAGGAAGGGGAGAGTAAAATATCATTAATGAGGTATAAAACTAAGGTGGAGTTAAATTACTAAATAACAACAATTTGTAAAATGAGAGAGATGGAGATTGGGGTTAAAATATTTAAAGGTCTTTTATTATTCAGAAGGAAGGTATAAATATTAATAATCTCCAGCAATCTAGTATATATGTTCAAATTTTTATGGCTAATCACAAATAAACAGGATAACATCTTGAGTCAATACAGAGATAAAAGGAAGTAAAGTATAATTTAACAGAAGGCAAGAAAGGAAAAAAATATGAAAGGAATGCATTTTAAGTATAAAGCAGAAAGTTTGACAGTAGAAATAAACGTATATTGGAAAGTTTAAGACACAAATCAAATAATGTCTGAATCAAAGATAAAATTATTTTGGAAATTATAAAATGTTTGAAATTAACAGTGAGATCATTAACCATGAGATAGATCAATGTGTGAAATGCAACTAATATAAATTGCTTAGAGGTCAACGTTTATAACCTTAAATATTATGCTAAGCAACTTCTAAAATGGTTCCCCAGAATTCCACCTCCTGATATTTTGGTCCTTGCATAATCTCTTCCACTTGAGTGTGAGCTGGACCTGATGGCCTGTTTGTAATTAATAGAATATGGTGCACATAATGAGATGTCACAGAGGCCAAGGTATAGAAGATGTTGACTTCCACCCTGCATGTACTCTCTCAAACTCTTCTTCCTTGCCCACTCTGTTGAAGCTGCCATGAGGGGAGCTGTCCAATGTAGAGGCCCCTGTGGTAAGGAATTGAGAGCAGCCTCCAATGAAGACCCAGCAAGAAGCTGAGGCCCTCAGTCCAACAACCCGAGAATAATCGAAATCTCCCAATTACCATATGAGTGAGTGTGGAAGTGGATCCTTCCCATGTCAAGACTTGAGATGCCTGCAACCCTGGCTGGCACAGATTGCAGCTTTTTAGAGCCACAAAACCCAAGGAATCAGCTAAACTGAGCCCAGACTCCTGGCACTCAGAAACTAGGAGGTTACTGAATGTCGTTTTCAGTCATAAAGTTTGGGGGTAATTTGTTATGTAACAATAGATAACTAACACAAATGCATTTATAGGAAATAACAAAAGAATTAAAACTTATAAGCTAAATATCCAACTGATGAAGTTATAAACAAACAAACAAAAGCGAAAAAAGAGAGTAAACCAAAAGAAAGTAAAAGGAAGGAAATAATAAAGATAATGGCAGACATAAGGGAGAACAAACAAAATCGAATAACTTGGTTTGAGTGTTTTTAACTTTTTATTTGAAATAATTTCCGACTCACAGAAAGGTTGCAAAAATATCACAGTTTCCCTATATCCTTCACCTGCTTCACCTAATGTTAACACCTTACATAAATATAGTATAATTATGGAAACCACAAAATTAACTTTTTATCTTATTTTTTATTTTTTTTTAGATTTAGAGACAGGGTCTCATTCTGTCCCCCAGGCTGAAAGTGCAGTAGTGTGATCACAGCTCACTGCAGTCTGGAATTTCTGGGTTCAAGCAATCCTCCCCTCTCAGCCTCCTGAGTTGCTGGGACTACAGGCATGCACCACCATGCCCAGCTGATTTTTAAAAATCATTTTTATTAGAGACAGTTGCACTATGTTGCTCAGGCTGATCTCATACTCATCTCAAAGCAATCCTCCCACCTCAGCCTCCCAAGAAGCCAGAATTACAGGTACAGGCCACCATATCTGTCTTCAAAATTAACATGGATACAATACTACTACCCACAGGTATTATTGGAACTTTGCCAATTGTCTCATTCTTGTTTTTATTTCAAGCCCCAGAATTCCCCATTTGATTTAATTGTTACGTTTCCTTGGCATTCTTCAACCTGAAACAGTTGTCCTTTGTTTTTCATAAACTTGACAGTTTCGAAAAATACTGATTGGTTATATTGTAGAATGTCTCTCAATTCGAATTTATTTAACATTTCTTATATCTCAGTTTAGTTCTGTATTTTTGGCAAAAATTCTGCAAGCAAAATATGCTTTTCTCAGGGGATCATAACGGCAAGTACATTATGTTAACACATTTCATTACTGGTGATGTTAATTTTAATTACTCGGTTAAAATGATAATTGCCAGGTTTCTCTAATGTAAAATTACTGTTTTTATCTTGTAATTAACAAATATCTTGTGGGAGAGACTTTAAGACTATTCAAGTATTCTACTGTTATACTTTTATCCATTGATTTTAGCATTAGTTAATTCTTACCTTTAGTTTATGACTGTGGTGCTTGCCAAATAGCAATTTTCTCTTCTATCATTCTTTCAATAATATATATAATATTATATAACATGTAATCACTATTATATATATAATTAGTTATAATTATATATATAATATACATATGGTGCCTTGACAAAAACTAATAAAATAGACAATATTGGGCATTAATGATAATGCAAAAAATGAGAAAGCACAAATAATATTGGGGATAAAAATGTGAAGAGTGGCAGAGATGCAAAAATCATAGCACTGTATAACACCTTATGCCTGTGAATTTGAAAACAAGTTTAAAATGCTGTTACATAAAAATATAAACAAAATATATTTATTATTATATATTATTATATATTACATGTTAGATATTATTAAAAAATAGAAACAAAATATATTTAATTTAGTGACTTCAAATTAGATATATTAAAATTTATATTATAGATATTAAATACATTAAAATAAACATATTAAATTAAATAGTGTATGATATATTAGGTTATGGAAGGATGGGAAAGGAATAGGGATGGTTTGAACTGTATTTAAAGTGTTCAATTTATTTTAGTGCAAAAAATATTAGAAGCAAAAAATACAATGAATTTTATTTTTCTTTTCAATTTTTCAAAGGTCTAACGGTTCCATTTTCATTTCTTGCTTTTCTGTCATATTCTTCGATATTTTTGTTCCATGGCATTTATGTCTTTTGAAATTTCCTTAAGTTACTAGTACTGTCTAAAATTATTTTTTCTCATTCTTCAAAAAATATTCTTAATCTATGTTTTGCAGCCTTTTTTCTAATTTCTTTTTTTAAATTTTTTCTTTTTTTAACTTTTATTTTAGGTTCAAGGATACATATGCAGGCTTGTTATACAGGTAAATTCAGGTCACAGGGGTTTGTTGTACAGATTATCACATTACCTAGGTACTAAGCCTAGTACCCAATAGTGATGTGTTTTTGATCCTCTCCCTCATCCCACCATCCACCCTCCAGTAAGCCCCAGTGTCTGTCATTCCACTCTTTGTGTCTACGTCTTCTAAGTGAAAAAATGAAGTATTTCATTATATGTTCCTGCATTAGTTTACTAAGGATAACGGCCTCCAGTTCCATTCATGTTTCTGCAAAGGATGTGATCTTGTTCTTTTTATTGGCTGCATAGTATTTCATGGCGTATATGTACCACATTTT
The DNA here is from genome assembly GCF_000951035.1 of Colobus angolensis palliatus. Lineage (NCBI taxonomy): Eukaryota > Metazoa > Chordata > Mammalia > Primates > Cercopithecidae > Colobus > Colobus angolensis. The sequence goes on from NW_012115511.1 coordinate 3,819,591, forward strand.
CTTTATCAAGTCTACCACTGATGGGCATTTAGGTTGATTCCATGTGATTGCTATTGTGAATAGTTCTGCAACAAATATATGCATGCATGTGTCTTTATGGTAGAAAGACTTATATTCCTTTGGATATACACCCACTAATGGGATTGCTGGGTTGAATGGTAGTCCTGTTTTTAGCTCTTTAAGGAATCACCAATCTGCTTTCCACAATGACTGAAGTAATTTGCATTCCTACCAGCAGTGTATAAGCATCCCCTTTCCTCTGCAACCTCTCCAGCATCTGTTACTTTTTCAGTTTTTAATAGTAGCCATTCTGACTGGTGTGAGATGTTATTTCACCGTGGTTTTGATTTGCATTTCTCTGATGATCAGTGATATTGAGCTTTTTCACAGGCTTGTTGGTCACATGTATGTCTTCTTTTGAAAAGTGTCTGTTCATGTCCTTTGCCTACTTTTTAATGGGGTTGTTTCCTGTAAATTTAAGTTTTTTATAGATGCTAATATTAGACCTTTGTCAGATGCATAGTTTGCAAAAATTTTCTCCCATTTCGTAGGTTGCCTGTTTACTCTGTTGATAGTTTCTTTTGCTGTGCAGAGGTGCTTTAGTTTAATTAGAATCCATTTGTCAATTTTCGCTTTTGTTGCTATTGCTTTTGGCATCTTCATCTTGAAATCTCTGTGGTTCCTATATCCAGAATGGTGTTGCCTAGGTTGTCTTCCAGGGATTTTATAGTTTGGGGGCTTACATTTAGGTCTTTTGTCTATCTTGAGTTGATTTTTGTATATGACATAAGGAATGGGTCCAGCTTCAATCTTCTGCATATGGTTAGCTAGTTATCCCAGCAGCATTTATTGAATAGGGAGTCCTTTTCCAATGGCTTCTTTTTGTCAGCTTGTTGAAGATCAGATGGCTGCAATGTACGGCCTTATTTCTGGGTCCTCTGTTCTGTTCCATTGGCCTATGTGTCTTTTTGCACCAGTATCACGCTATTCTAGTTCCTGTATCTCTTTAGTACAATTTGAAGTCGGGTAACATGATGCCTCCAGCTTTGTTCTTTTTGCTTAGGCTTGCCTTGGCTGTTCAGGCTCTTTTTTGGTTCTATATGAATTTTAAAATAGTTTTTTTTTTTTTTCTGGTTCTGTGAAGAATGTCATTGGTAGTTTGATAGGGATAGCATAGAATCTGTAAATTGCTTTGGGCAGTATGGCCATTTTAACGATGTTGATTCTTCCTATCTATGAGCATGGAATTTTTTTTCATTTGTTTTTGCCATCTCTGATTTCTTTGACTGGTGTTTTTTTATTCTCATTATAGAACTCTTTCACGTCCTTGATTAGCTGTATTCCTAGGTATTTTATTATTTTTGCGGCAATTGTAATGGGATTGCATTCCTGATTTGGCTGTCAGCTTGGCTGTTGTTAGTGTATAGGAATACTAGTGACTTTTGTAAATTTGCTTTTGTATCCTGAAACTTTGCTGAAGTTGTTTATCAGCCAGAGGAGCTTTTGGGCCAAGACCGTGGGGTTTTTTAAATATAGGTTCATGTCGTCTACAAACAGGGATAGTTTGACTTCCTCTTTACATATTTGGATGCTCTTTATTTCTTTCTCTTGCCTAATTGCTCCGGCCAGGACTTCCAGTACTATGTTGAATAGAAGCGGTTAAAGTGGGCATTCTTGTCTTGTGCCGGCTTTCAAGGGAAATGCTTCCAGCTTTTGGCCATTCAGTATAATGTTGGCTGTGGGCTTGTTATAGACGGCTCTTATTATTTTGAAGCATGTTCCTTTAACACCTAGTTTTTTGAGAGTGATTATCATGAAGTGATGTTGAACTTTATCAAAAGCCTATTCTGCATCTACTACAATAATAACATGATTTTTGTCTTTAATTATGCTTATGTGATGAATCACATTTATTTATTTGCATGTGTCAAACTAACCTTGCATCCCAGAGATAACATCTACCTGGTCATAGCGGATTAGCTTTGTGGTCTGCTGCTGGATTCAGTTTGCAAGTATTTTGTTGAGGATTTTTGCATCAGTGTTCATCAAGGATATTGGACTGAAATTTTCTTTTTTTTAATTGTGTCTCCGCCAGATTTTGACATTAGGATGATGCTGGCCTCATTAAATGATTGGGGAGGAACTCCAGCTCCAGTGGATTTTGTGTCTCAATCTCCTTCAGTTCCACTCTGATTTTGGTTATTTCTTGCCTTCTGCTACCTTTGCAGTTGGTTTGCTCTTGGTTCTCCAGTTTTTTAAATTGTGATGCTAGATTGTTAATTTCAGATCTTTCTAATTTTTTGATGTGAGTGTTTAGTGTTATAAATTTCCCTTTTAACACTGCATTGCTTGTACACTGATTGAATCTTTTCCTTTAAAAATGATTGGTGTGGGCCAGGTGCGGTGGCTTATGCCTGTAATCCCAGCACTTTGGGAGGCCAAGACGGGCAGATTATCTGAGGTCTGGAGTTTGAGACCAAACTGACCAACATGGTGAAACCCCCATCTGTACTCTAAAAATACTAAAAAAAAAATTAGCTGGGCATGGTGGTGGGTACCTGTAATCCCAACTTCTCAGGGACTGAGAGAGGGGAATCGCTTGAACCCACGAGGTGGAGGTTGCATGAGCCAAGATTGCGCCATTGCACTACAGGCTGGGTGACACAGTGAGACTCCATCTCAAAAAAAAAAAAAAAAAAAAAAAAGAGTGGTGGTGTGGGGGCTGGATATTGGTATTTGAGTTTAATCACTTACCTGCTTGTGGCTATATGAGGAGAGAACTGGGACATAGAACAGCCACAGCTCAAATCCCCCTGGGTGGAATTTCTGATCTACTACTGCATTTTAGCCTTTTCTTTAGTGCATTGTTTTCTTTTCCGAGTAGATTATATCCAGTAGCTATAAAACTGATTGCAGCCTTTCTGGTTCCTTTATCTGCAGCTCTTCAGTCTGCCACCATTCTCTTGGGAAGCTCATCAAGTAACTGAAAATAAAAATAGCGTGGGGCTTCTAGGTCTCTTCCCATGTTGGGTAGATGATGGGATCCAAGCTGGATGTTTCCTTTTCCTCCCCAGCTAATTTTTCCAAGCATATGGTTATGTGCTTAGTATTTTATCTTAGGTCAGTTTTATATCTAAATTTTTTATAAGTCTAATACATTCTGATTCTTATCAATTTGCTTTATTTTCTTCTCAAGGATACTTGTAACTTCTTTGCTTAATTTTTCATACCTGATTTCTTTCTCATTTTTGCATCTCTTTATTAGTAATTTTGTGATATTTGGAAGTATTTTAAATTCAAGTTGGCATCAGACTTTTATTCAAAATGAAAAAAGATATTAGAGTAATGCCTGCAGCATCTCTACATTCAGTCAATATGGTGTTTTTCTCTGGGAACAACAGAGAGATATTCTCAGACATGTAAAGTGTCTGGATATATTTCATTACTATATTCGTGATAAAAAAAAAATGACCCAAAGAAGTATTCCACAACTCACTGAAAGTAACCAAGATAGGAAATTGGAGCATTGGCACCAAGAGCTCCAAAAGAAGAAGTAGAGATTAATGGAACCTGTTAAATATGGGAGCTGTCTAAATACACATGGTGCATGATTTAAATGGTCATATTTTACCAACAAGCACCAGACGTCCTCCTAAAGTAGAAACTACTTTTGTTTAGAACAATGCTTTGATAAGCAGTTTCAGATGGAAAGTAAAGACAATTATAAAACATATCTTTTTTGACAATTTACTCAGTGTTTTATTTTGTTTTTGTTTTTATTTTGAGACGGAGTCTCACTCTGTCACCCAGGCTGCTGGAGTGCAGTGGTGTGATCTTGGCTCACTGCAGCCTCTGCCTCCCTCATTCAAGTGATTCTCATCCTCCTGAGCAGCTGGGAATACAGGTGCACGCCACCACACCTGGCTAATAATTTTTTTTTTTTTTTTTTTTTGAGATGGAGTCTTACTCTGTCACTCAGGCTGGAGTGCAGTGGCACAATCTCAGCTCACTGCAAGCTCAGCCTCCCGGGTTCACACTATTCTCCTGCCTCAGCCTCTTGAGTCGCTGGGATTATAGGCATGCACTACCACACCCGGCTAATTTTGTATTTTTAATAGAGCTGGGGTTTCACCATGTTGGCCAGGCTGGTCTCAAACTCCTGACCTCAGGTGATCCTCCCACCTTGGCCTCCCAAAGTGCTGGGATTACAGGAGTGAGTCACCATGCCCGGCAGCTAATTTTTATATTTTTAATAGAGCTGGGGTTTCACCATATTGGTCAGGCTGGTCTCAAACTCCTGACCTCATGATCCGCCCTCCCCAGCCTCCCAAAGTGCTGGGATTACAGGCATGAGCCTCTATGCCTGGCCTACTCAGTGTTTCTCTACTTCTGTTTTCTCACTTGTAAAATGAGGTTAATAGTACCTACCTCATAGGTTGTGAAAGCCCTAAGTGAACCAATAGCTAGTGCTTGATGATGGTTAGCAATTGTTATTTATCAGTGAGTAGAAATTTAAGTATGAAGATTGGAGCAGAGCAGTAGGAGGGAAGGGAAGGGAAGAAAAAAGGCTGAGCACCTCATTGAGAAGCTGGAGCTGAGCGGGTAGAACTGAAGCATCACAAGAACATGTATTTAAGCACATGGTTTTAGCTCTCCACTATGACACTGAGATGGACCCAACACTACCTCCCACCTCCCCACCACCACCTTTCAATTTTACATTCCCAAGACTTCAGGATACATGACACCTGCTCCTCCCTCTGTGAGTGGCACTTTGAAGGATGGCTGAATTAAGGAGAAGCAGTCTTTTTTATGTCTGGGAAACGCTGGGACGGAAATGTAAAATGAATTTTGAAAATTCAGCAGAAGACATGACTCAGAGCCATGGCTAACTTGGATGCATGCACACTGCTGAAGATTTTTGAAAATCTTGGTAAAACTATAGAGTTTCTATAGATTAGACTTTGAGGAGATTCTAACAAGATCTTAAAGGACGATGATAACCCCATTGACATCTGGTATTGGAGCTTGTTAATACAAATGACAAAAATAATTACTTATGAGATAAGAAATAAGCATATGGATTTAAAAGCTTTGATTATTTTAACAAAAACAACAGACTTAGAAGAAGTAAACACATACTACACATATCATCCTACACAGTATATAGATGCTAGTTCATGCTTCACATTAATAGAGAAATACAAGTTTAATCCTGCAAGACAACGCATCAGACAGAGGACTGCTTGAGCCCAGGAGTTTGAGACCAACCTAGGCAGCATAGCAAGACCCCCATCTCTACAAAAAAAAAAAAGAAAAAAAAATAAAATTAAAATTAAATTTAACTGGGTGTGGTGGCACACGCCTGTAGTCCCACTACTTGGGCAGCTGTGGTGGGAAGATCACTTGAGCCTGGGAGGTTGAGGCTGCAGTTAGGCATGAGTGAACCACTGCACTCCAGTCTGGGTGACAGAGCGAGATCCTGTCACACACACACACGCACAGAGACATCAGACTGGTCCACTATCTTAATGACATATTTTTGAAAAGATTTGGGTTGGTGAAAGGATCAGGAACCTAGATGACTCAATGACACACAGGCTTGCTGGCACATGTGGGTAAATCTCAGAAAGTATATGATCCTGCAGGTGACCGAAGTTTTTGAGCATTCAACATTCTGGGGCATGTCAGGATATTTCCTTCAAAGTAAAGAACAGACTGCTGCCACTTTCATCCCCTATTCATAAAAAGAGTCAAAATACTTGATGGGCATCTTTAGGCATTAGATATGTGCTACCCTAAATCATTAATTGGATGATCTGAAAAGTTGCTCACTTGGAATAGACCACCTAACAAGAGAGGACTCTGTGGCTGTTCCATGGGGCAGGGTGCATAGATATTCCAAGTGGGTGCTTTTCTGAGGAACCTAACTGACGCAGTCATTATAATAAAACCCTGTGGTAGACTAAACCAGAAATCAGGATTTGTGACTATTCTAGGATGATAAGAGAAAATATCAGCGATATAGCAGGAGAAAAATCTAGAGTTTGAAATCTGTTGCTTCTGGGGAGCAATACAGGAAGGAACAGTTATTTCTCTTTACTATTGACTTTTTAACTATACACTCATATTTTTATGATACAGGTTTTTAAATAATTTGAAAATTGATCATTTTTATTAGTAAATTAATCAGCCAAAACATCTTATTCTTAAAAATAATTTTATCTTTTTAAAAATCTAAATGTTCAATAGGAAAGTTTGACAGGGGAAATTTAAATTTATTTTTTCTTTAATGTACAACATTTACTCAGGCTTTCATTTCTCTAATGATAACATTACTGAAACACACTTCTAGGTAATACATGCTACCTACGCCATTTCTGTTCCTCCAGCAGAATCAAGGAAATAGTGGGTTCACTAAGTTAAAACTGTGATTCTATCAAAGAAAATGTGCACGTCCTCCATTGAACTCTATGTGGTATGCTTAATGTGGATAGGAGTTGCAATGTTGCTATTTGAAAGAATTATGAAACATGGTTTAGAACTTAATAAGATAAAAACAAAAATTTTGTACTTTATCACATATTAATTATATATTTAGATATTTAATATGACATATTTTGCACTTTACATGTTTCAGTACTAAAGGTTTAGACACATCTTATGTTACACGTTTTGTACTTGATTACCTATTTAGATATTCTTGCAAAGGAGTATTTATTCACAAAGGTTAACGGTTTGGTGAGTTTCTTAAAACCGAAATCTGTCCTTTGGATTGCACAATCTGTAATCAATACTGGCATCATTGCTACTCCTAGTCAGCTGAGTGATGGACAGCTAATGACTGGTTTTCCAATAACACCAACCTCAAATTCCCCTTTAGATAGAGTTTTGGCTAGGGTTCAGAAACATCTTGACTTCTTGTGCTGTTTTTGCTTTAATGCAGTGGAGAGCTTTGAAATACCTTCAGAGCTTTAAAACCACACTGTTTTTGGTCTGGTGAAGTTTCTATATCTTGAGCATTTGACGTCTCAGGTAAATTTTAATATGATGTGACCTCTCAGGTAAGGCATTAGTTATTCAAAACAAATATGTTTTTAAAAAAAGAATAGGAGACTTTCCTTGGAGTTGGGAAAAAAAGAAAGAACAAAACTTTCTCAATCTGCAGGGTCACCTTGACTAGCACCCTGCTTAAGTTATGCACTGTCCAACTCCAGAGAGTGCTAGTCACAAAAACTGTGAGAATGGAGCTCCAGAAATGTGCATCACAGTGGTCTTGGAGTCTCCAGCAAAGACAATGGACTCCCAGATCGCAAGGTGTATCCTGCTATTCAGCACGCAAAGGTATTTCAACACTTAAACATAGTATAATTCTAATCTCCCTTTCAGGCTCACTTTAAAAAATGTATTATCTCCTGAAAAGCACAACCAAGGGAATAGAAATCATCAGAATCCTGTCACTAATATTTCTGTTAGAATTACATTAATTTTCAGATAATTGACATCTTTATTACATTTTCAGTCACCTGTCTAAGATCCACACATAATTCACTTTTCTTTTCTTTTTTTTTTTAAGTTTCCTTTAAATGTTGTAATTTTCTTCTTTTGACTTCCTCACAACTTTTGCCCCGTCTCTGATTAGCTTTTGTTTTTGGTTCTTGTTATGACCAGGATCCTTTTTGAGATATGTAAATCTTCAGCTTTTGGATATATTACACTCTTCTGAACTCTCCAAAACTCATGCTGTTTACCCATTCTTAACTTTATCCCTTGATTCTCTACTTCTGAACCCTGAATATCTACTGCTTTCTCAGTACCTAGAGGGAATCCATGCATCAAAATAAAACCTTTGATATTTTATTATTTCTTGTGTTCTAACCAGAGCAAATGATTAACATTGTGTTTGAAGTTGCTGATGCTATTCTGAAAAATTCTGGTCCAAGACTTCTCTTGCTATTTTACTCAATTATTGATATTAAAGGCACAGTTCATGATACATGGCAAATCAGTACCATTTTCCTCCAAATGAGATATCCAACTTGTTAAAGAACCCTGAAACAAATTTTTCACTGGATTTTCAGTTTGAATAATGTAATTGCATTCAACTTGAGTTCCTTTAAGTATATCCTGCTATGAGTACTTCCAATGCACCTTCCTCTATGGGCACAATTACGTCTCAGTGAACAGCAGGCAGAAAGTACATCAAAGAGAAAGACTATTTTAACAGTTCAACACAGTGAATTGGATGTCAAGAAATCTTAGTTTTGCAACAGATAACTGGGACAATAGCATTTGTCTATAACTATGTATAAGAATCTGAAAGTTAATATTTCCTACATGAGAAAATATTTGCAATTTCAAAAATCCTTGTAGCCTTAATGTTGGGCGTGGTAAAAAAAAGTAAATTAAGAAGCGGGAGAATTGGCAGGGCGCGGTGGCTCATGCCTGTAATCCCAGCACTTTGGGAGGCCGAGACGGGCGGATCACGAGGTCAGGAGATCGAGCCCATCCTGGCTAACACGGTGAAACCCCGTCTCTACTAAAAACACAAAAAAATTAGCTGGGCGTGGTGGTGGGTGCCTGAAATCCTAGCTACTCAGGAGGCTGAGGCAGGAGAATCACTTGAACCTGGGAGGCGGATGTTACAGTGAGCTGAGATCGCGCCATTGCACTCCAGCCTGGGCGACAGAGCGAGATTCTGTCTCAAAAAAAAAAAAACAAAAAACAAAAAACAAAAAAATTAGCTGGGCGTGGTGGTGGGTGCCTGAAATCCTAGCTACTCAGGAGGCTGAGGCAGGAGAATCACTTGAACCTGGGAGGCGGATGTTACAGTGAGCTGAGATCGCGCCATTGCACTCCAGCCTGGGCAACAAGAGCGAAACTCCATTTCGAAAAAACAAAACCAAACAAAAAAAGAAGCAGGAGAATCCTCCAAAATTAAATTTGAAGGAAATCTTTGAGGCCACCCATCTCCATTCCTCCAAAAGAGAGAATGTGATGCCCAGATGCCTTTTTAAATATGAGAACAAGTCAATACTGTAGACAAAAGCCAGTCCACAGATATCAACTAGAACTTAGCTACCTAATATAACACGCGATCCTGTAACTTTATTAACTACTGTTGCTTCATGAAATGTACTTCAAACCGATAGTCTACAGCATAGGAAGTTAAATGCCATAGAGGTGTATTTTTCCTCCCAAGCTCATCCATGATTAAGGGCAAAGGGAAATGTTCTCATCTGGTACTCCTCTACTATTTCAGAATTAAAAAGCCACTTTGGACTGTCTACCAGTGGCTTCTCCACATGGTGTAGCTCCTGGAAAATTTACTTGACACACATTTGAATATTGACATGATTACCTGAAGGTAATAAAAGTTAAATTTTAAAAAGTAAATCACGACATGTCACGTCTCTGTATTAGTTTGCTAGGATTGCCATGAAAAAGTACCACAGGCTAGGTAGAGACATTTATTTTTCATAGTTCCGGAGGCTGGAAGTCCAAGATCAAAATGTGAGCAGGGTTAGTTTCTTCTCAGGGCCTGCACATGACCGTCTTCTGTGTCTCCATATAGTCTTCCCTTCTGTGTCTGCACCCTCATTTCCTTTTCTTGTAAGGATACCAGTCTTTGGATTAAGGCTCAGTCATTATTGCATTTTATCTTAATGAACTCTTTAAAGGCACTGTCTCCAAACAGGTATATTCTGAGATACTGGGGATTAGGGCTTTGGCATGAATTTTGCAGGGGACACAATTCAGTCCACAATGGTTCACTACTCGAAAACTTTCCCCGACTAATTTTGAAACCTCTTCCCTTGTAGCTCTTCCTCTTGCTCACTAATCTCCAGTTGAATAGGCTTCCGCTCAATTACTAAAATGTGCTGAGACCTTTTCTGCAAGAGCTTTGCAAACACTACATCATCTTCCTGGAATGCTGTCTCCTCAGCTTTGCCTTACTAATTCCTTACTGTTCTTGGGGTCTCACCTTAAATATTTCTTCTCCAAAAGGTAGGATATCAAATTAGGCATAAAATATGATGATAGAAATATATCCATATATGTAAATAACTGTAATTACTGCAAAACAGACTAAATGATCCAGGAAAGTAGACAATATTTTCAGATTAGCTAAAAAGATCAAATTCCAGCTCTGCGTTATGTATAAGAAATGTAAATTTGAAAATGAAAACACAGACAAACATAACCTATGCAAATTATAATCAAAAGAAAAATGAGGTGTCTCTATTAATTATCACACTAGACCGTTTAAACACAAAGAAGAAAAACCAATTGTTATGAGTGATAAATTCTATATCAAAATTGTGACCTTCTGGCCGGGCGCGGTGGCTCAAGCCTGTAATCCCAGCACTTTGGGAGGCCGAGACGGGCGGATCATGAGGTCAGCAGATCGAGACCATCCTGGCTAACCCAGTGAAACCCCGTCTCTACTAAAAAATACAAAAAACTAGCCGGGCGAGGTGGCAGGCGCCTGTAGTCCCAGCTACTCCGGAGGCTGAGGCAGGAGAATGGCATAAACTTGGAAGGCGGAGTTTGCAGTGAGCCGAGATTTGGCCACTGCACTCCAGCCTGGGCGACAGTGCCAGACTCCATCTCAAAAAAAAAAAAAAAAAATTGTGACCTTCCATTTCTCAAACTTCACCAATGGGAAAGTAAAATGACAAGCCACAAAATGGGAAAAGATGTTTTCAGAACTACAACTGGAAGAGAATGAAAATCTGTAATATATAAATAACTTTTTCAAATTAATGACAGTGAGAAAAACAGCCCACTAGAAAATGGGGTATCATTTCAACAAATAATTCACCAAAGACAAAACTTACGAAAAGATGCTTAATATCATTAGTAATCAAGGAAATGTATTTTAAGTCACGGATGCCATTTCACATCTTCAGATTAGCAAAAAGGAAAAATGTTAACATTTTCAAGTCTTGCAAGGATGTAGGGTACCTAGAACTCTTCTAAAAAGCAAATGGGAGTGTAAATTGATATGACTTTGGAAAACCACTTGGCATTATGTATTCAAGTAGAAAGTAGATACACACTTGACATGACTCAGCATTTCACTCCTAGGTTTATAATCTGGACTGGGGGGCCAATGAGCTGTGCCCCGAGAGCCCAATCTAGCCCAAGTCTTGTTATATTGCAATATACACATGTCCATTTGTTTATGTAGTGTCTACAGCTGCTTTCACAGTATACAGGCAGATTCAAATAGTTACAACAGAGACCACATGGCTCTCAAGTGAAAAATATTTACTATTTGGCCTGTAACAGAAAAAGTTTGCCAACCTTTGGTCTGGAGAAATTCTCCCAATTGTCCACCAGAAGACATTTACAAAAATGTTTCTGGCAACACTGTTTTTAACGGCAAGAAACTGGAAGCAACCCAAATGTCCATCAACAGTAAATTATTACACAGAATAAAAATATGAGTTAACTAGAGTTTCACGTAACAAAATGATGCATCTCAGAAGCATAATGTTGAACAAATAGAAATAAGTCTGAGAAAAATTACAGTATGGTTCCATTTACATAAAATTTATTATAGCACCTTATTATTTAGGTGCACAAACGTGGTAGTATTATACGTAGAAGGAAGACAATGATAAATTCAAAATTCAAGATAATGGCTAGCTCTGAGTGGGGATATAAAGGGAAGAGATTATGAAAGGGTAGTGGCAGGTTTTCGAAGTTAAGGTAGGTGATGCTTTCCTCCTTAAACTTGGTGGTGGTTTCCAGGTGCTCATTATATTATTTTTCTTTATATCCTATTGTTATCAACAGAATTGTATCCTCACAAAATTTGTATGTTGAAGGCCCAACCTCGGTGTCATTGTATTTGGAGATAAGGCCTTTATGGAGGTAGTTAAGGTTAAATGAAATCATAATCAGGGGGCCCTAATCCCGTAGGACTGGTGTCCTTATAAGAAGATGAGGGGATATCAGAGAGTGTGTTTTCTCTCTCTCTCTCTCTCTCTCTGCACAGGCACAGAGGACAAGCCAAGTGAGTACACAATGAGAAGTTAGCTGTCTACAAGCCAGAAAGAAAGTGCTTGCCAGAAATAGAATTTGCAGGAACCTTGATCATGGACTTCTATCCTCCAGAATTGAGAAAAATAAATGTCTGTTGTTTAAGCCAGCCAGTCTGTGGTATTTGTTATGGTAGCCTGAGCAGACTAACATAAATGTGAACATGTTTATAAATGTTTTATGCATTCAATATTTTTATTAAATATTATGGTAGTAGTAAGACCTCTTGAGGGGATATTTAAGCTGAGTTCTGAAGAATAAGTAAAGGTATTATATGGAGTACAATATTTGTATCTCTCAAGTGATTGAATGTATTGGGACTAATTTTGTCCGGTGTCAGTTTTGGTGTTCTGTGTCTTTAAAGGACTTATTTAAATTATCCAATTTACTGACATGTTCATACTATTTCCTTATGATCCTTTTAATGTCTATAGGATCTGTAGTCATGTCTCTCTTTCATTCTTGATATTGATAACTTATGTTTTCTTTTTTTTTCTTTATGAGTCTATTTAGAAATTTATTGGGCTTTGATCCTTTCAGAGAACCAGCTTTTGGTTTCACTGATTTTCTATTGTTTATTCATTTTCCATTTAATTAAAAATTCTATTATTATCATCTTTATTATTTCACTTTTTCTGCTTATTTTGGATTTTACTTTTGTTTTGAAGCTTCATTAAGTGGAAATTTAGATTACTGATTTTAACCTTCTTTCTTTTCCAATATAAACATTTAGAGATAAAAACTTTCTAAGGACTGCTTTTTGCACATCTCACAAAATTTGATGTTTTCAATTTCATATGAAATATTTTGCAATTTCCCTTGGATTTCTTCCTTGACCCATTGATTACTTGGAGTGTGTTACCTAACTCCCAAATATTTAAAGACTTTTCAGATATCTGGTTTTTTTTTTCTGTTCTAATTTAATTCTATTGTGGTTAAAGAACATATCTTGTATGATGTCAGTCTTTTAATGTATTCAGAGTTGTTTCATAGTCCAGCATATAGTCTACCTTGTTACACATTCCATGTACACTTGAAAGTAAAATGCACAGTTGACCCTTGAATAATTCAGGGGTTAGGAACACCAATCCCTCACACAGTTGAAAATCTGTGTATAACTTTTGACTTTCCAAAAACTTAACTACTGAGAGTCAACTGTTGATCAGAAGCCTTATCAATAAAATAGTCAACTTACACATATTTTGTATGTTATGTATATTGTACACTGTATTCTTACAATAAAGCATACTAGTGGAAAGAAAATGTTATTAAGACAATCATAAAGAAGAGAAAATATATTTACTATTCATGAAGTGGAAGTGGATCATTGTAAAGGTCTTTATCCTCATTGACTTCATGTTGAGTAAGCTGAGGAGGAAGAAGAGGAGGGGTTAGTCTTGCTGTCTCAGAGGTCAAAGGGGAGACAGAGGAGGCAGGCACATTCAGTGTAACTCTTCTTAAAAAAAACTTGTGTATAAGTGAACCAAGTAGTTTAAACCCTTGTTGTTCAAGGGTCAATTGTATTCTTCAATTGTTGAGTGTAGTGTTCTTTAAATGCCAATTAGGTTAAGTTGGTGGATAGTATCATTCAAATCTTTTATATCCTTCCTAATTTTTTTGTCTACTTAGGTTGGAGACCGAAATAATGAGGGTCATGACCAACTCAGTATACCACTGGAGGCTATATGAGCAAACAGCAAACTATTCTCATGAATGCAGGTTGTTGGCAAACTGACAAGCTGCGTCTGCCACGCAGAAGGAATGCTGAGGGCCGTTACCCCCCAGGGTCAGTGTTTCTTGTGATTATCTACAGGCACAACTGAAGCTTGTTAGCAATCATGTGAACTTGTGATCAATCAAGCAACTGACAGATCCTTACCTCCTCCTCCCTGCTCTTTCTACCCAACAAATAGGAAGGGCTGTAGAAGCTCAGGGTTGCCTTTGCTCACTAGAAACAAGGAGCCCCCTACCCCCTTTTAAAAACAAATCCTTTTTTCTTTGTTTTCATTTCTGCATTTGTCCCCCTTCACTCAGTCCTGTAGTAAAATTCACATACTTAAGCTTTTATGAAAAGGTTATTAAATTACCATCAGTAATTTTGAATTTGTCAATGATGTAAGTTTTTTTCTTGTGCATTTTAAAGTTCCATTAAGTATATATACATCCACTATTGTTATATCAACAAATATTTTTTCTCTAATTTTGCTCCGTACTTACTCATCAGGGAATGGTTAATTTTTTTTTTTTTTTTTTTTTTTTTGAAACGGAGTCTTGCTCTGTCGCCCAGGCTGGAATGCAGTGGTGCAATCTCGGCTCACTGCAACCTCTGCCTCCCGGGTTCACGCCATTCTCCTGCCTCAGCCTCCCGAGTAGCTGGGACTACAGGCACCCACCACCACGCCCGGCTAATTTTTTGTATTTTTAGTAGAGATAGGGTTTCACCGCGTTAGCCAGGATGGTCTCGATCTCCTGCCCTCATGATCTGCCCACCTCGGCCTCCCAAAGTGCTGGGATTACAGGCATGAGTCACTGCGCCTGGCCAGGTAATGATTAATTTTTTAAAGAAATTGTATAAACAGTAATTTCTCAATGTAAAGAATTATTTTTTAAAATACAGAGCAAAACAGTAAAGCCTCTCTGCCTTCAACTCCTCACCCTCCTCCACTTACCCATCTCACATCTAAAGCTATTAACATTTTGATGAAAAAATCCAGGCTTAAAAAAGCTTTCTTAAGCTCCCACCTTCAAGCCATAGTTTTAACCCAGGAAAAGTTTGAGACTGAGTTGTGTGTCTTGGTCAGATGTTCAAAGTGATCATTTTCTATGCCCTCCACCATGAATCAGGTTGTAAAGGTGAGCTGTGTAGTAGTTAAGGTCAGAGAAAAGAAACTAGAGAATTCCTCAATCTTGTGGAGACTGGTTTTCAGGACATGCTTTAGCTGTTGGTGATGTGCAGGAATATCCCGGCTGACTAAACTAACGCAGGAACAGAAAACCAAACACTGCTTGTTCTTACCTGTAAGTGGGAGCTGAACGATGAGAACACATGGACATGGGGAGGGGAACAACACACACTGGGGCCTGTAGGGCAGTGGGATCGGGGGAGGGAGAGCATTAGGAAAAATAGCTAATGCATGCTGGGCTTAACACCTAGGTGATGGGTTGATAGGTGCAGCAAACCACCATGGCACACGTTTACCTATGTAACAAACCTGCACATCCTGCACACATACCCCGGAACTTAAAATAAAAATTAATAATAATAATAAAAGAAATATGCTGGCTGACATATGTGACAGGCATATGTACATGAGTTTTTAAAAATAAAAACCACTTTGTATCATTCTATTATATTCTAGATTTGGATACTCTATCAGTGGAATCAGTACGTCTCCAGTACTTAAGAAGTAGACGTGTACTCATAAATTTAAGGGATCAGGGGACTCTTTAGTAAGTATTCTATTCTCTAAATACCTCTTTTTAAAAATTCTATGTCTGCTATTTTCCTCTCCACATTTTGACTAAGAAAAGTCCTTACATGAAAGTTAACTACCAGTAAAAGTTCTTAAATGGCCTTAAAGTCACTTACCACTTGCACACTCTAGTTCTATTGCTAAAGTTTGTTTTCCCTTTCCCTTAGCAAAACAAGTGATGTGGAATATTTCTCACATGAAGCTATATCAATAGTCCAAGACATGAAAAATAACATAGAATTTTACTTTGCACTCCCAAAGATTGAGTGCTAGCTAACTAATTTCACCATTTATTTCAGGATGAACTTTCAAGGTGAAGATAGCAAAATCTGGTGCTCTGAATCTGACCCATTTCCTCTAGGGGAGAGATATAAAAGAATGATCCGATCTTATAAGTGATAGGACTCAGATATTTATGTTCTAAAATGTACATAATTTTCATTGTGGAATATAATGGCTCAGTAGGAATAGGTTTATCTTTTGAATCTATTTTCAATATTATGAGGCAAACTTTAATGTGATGTTTCCTAAAGTCGTTGCCCTCTCAAGTTTCTAAGGATAGCTCCTCATTCTCATGTGCCAGAATTAGATAAAAGTCAATCATTTCTGTGTATCCATCGAATTCATTTATTATACATTTCAATGTATAAATAATAATAAGTAATATGTTTGTATAGTACTTTAAGGCTTACAAGACAGTGACATTAAATATTTCACTTGTTGTGTCTCACTGACTCAAACATTTTACATTTTAGCATCTCTGAAATCAGGATACATCTTACAGTTGATGGTGTTATAATTTAACTGGCAGTGTTTTTTTTCCTTAGTTGTACATAAAATAATGTGTGTCTTATAATCAATCATATGTGAGAGTCTATGAAGCAGAGTAATTTTGATCAGAATTTTCAATTCGATGTGATAATTTTACTGATAAAAGAATTGAGGCTAAAAGAGGTAACATGTTTTTCACAAAGATAACATAGGAGGTAGTGGATCTTGAATTTGAAATCTGACTCTTAAACCCTTTTGTTACTACAATGGTATTCATCCAGGGTGGTCAGATGGTGCAGAAAGAATATTGGCATCAAAGAATGGTATAGACAACAAACCGTAAAGGAACAATAGAATATGAATCATCTACTTCACATTTTTACCCAGAAATCTTTGCAGATCTTCCCCTGCATCCTCTGCCTCAACATACCCACTCAGATATTCATCCACAAATATCTTGTTTCCTAATTTCCAGTCTTCCCACTTCTGTTCTAAAAGCCACAACACTAAATGTTTACTCAGATTTAGTGTATTAAATTGTCCTCCACCTTGTAACTAACACATATCCCATGCATCACACCCCAACATTGGACATAACTTTCCCTGGCATTATTTGGATTATATCATTCACATCCTAGAAACTCAACCAAGCTTCCAGTCCTCCTTTTTAATGTTCTGTGGGTGCTGAATTTGTAGGAACAAACCTTGAGTGTACCCATAAGACAAAAACAATCAAATTTTATAAACAAACAAATAAACAGTACAATCAGTGTAGTGTTTTTGTTTTTGTTTTGAGATGAAGTCTCACTTTGTTGCCCAAGCTGGAGTACAGTGGTGTGTTCTCGGCTCACTGCAGCCTCCGTCTCCAGGGTTCAAGCGATTCTCTTCCCTCAACCTCCTGCCTCAGTAGCTGGGGTTGCAGAGGCATGCCACCACTCTCAGCTAATGTTTGTATTTTTAGTAGAGTCAGGGTCTCCCCATATTGGCCAGGCTGGTCTCGAACTCCTGACCTCAAATGATCCGCCTTCCTCGGCCTCCTAAAGTGCTGGGATTACAGGTGTGAGCCACCGCTCCCGGCCCTAGTGCAGTGTTTTCTGACATGTTAAAACCCAACTAAGATCAATGGAAAGTTCAAAATGATCAGTGACCTACAGAACAATCATAACACCTTGGAGTAGATGCCTAAAACTAATTTGTTGATGATTAAACTTTTGTTTATAAGGCAAACATGGCCTCCTCAGAATTGGAATCTAAGATTGGACCTCACCAGAATATCCACAGTGCAAAGAAGTTTATTGAGATACATGTTAGAGGAAGATGTATTTTATGATCTCAAAACCATCTTACTAACTTTTGGAAGAATGCCCATGTTAAATAAAGATTAATCAAATTCCACGAAAATCAGTAGTACTTACCTTCCCACTAGCAAGAGCTTAATATGGCAGCAACTGTCTTTTCTCTGTATATCTTTAACACAGTGCCAGACCCATGGTCCTGGACAGAGCATTAAGATTCAGCAGCTATGATTTGTGTTATGATCTTGCTTTAAACATCAAGTAATTTAGCATCAAAATATTTTTAAATAATAGCATGTTTTTAATTATGGGAAGAATTTTGCTTCTGTTTTTTAAAAGTAAACATCCAATGTAAGAAAGCAATTTACTTTCTTGGTTAAATAAATAAAAATTCCTTGAATAAACTTCCTGCATTCGGGTACAGTCAATGTTGGATGAAACTTTTCCCAGTATTTTGCTGTAAGTTCAAGTTGCTTAGTTGTCTAAGACAAAATGTGACAAATGGATCAGCTAGATGTCAAAAGATGCATTCCAGGTTTGGATCTGCTTTTATTTAATACCAGCTTCTGGGTCTAGAAGTCCCCAAGTCTTCCAGTGTCCTGGGGTCACTCTTTCCTTTAATATCCGAAATAAGATGGCACCAGTCTATCTGATATGCACAGCAGAAAGTTCAAGCCTTCCCCAAGATTTTAGGGCATTCCTAGAGGGACCTTACCAGTTCATGCACACCTCCCATTCTGGATTTATGCTCCTTCTGGATTCTCAATCACTGTACTTATTGGTCAATACCTGGGCTGCTGTCCTCTCTCTGAACTTCCTTACCCCATACCCGACCCCACCTCTCTTCCCTCCTTTTCTCAAAGGACCACTAACCACAGCTGTTCTGTGTAGCAGACATTTTATTGAAGGCTTAGGCTAACAGAATTGAATTACATACAGAAAGGTTAGAATTGGCAACCACATAAAATTGAGAATTAGATATCACTGTGCTAAGATCCGAAGGTCATCTCTACTGCAGATCATTTTCTGTGGGTCCTTCCCTCCATACTTCACTTGCTTCCATCTTCCTGGGTCCTCTTCCTCTGCCAATGACATGTCTTTTCCATCCCTCTCTTTCTGCCTCCCTTCCACTGTCAGGTTAGATTCTCCCAAAGACTCTTTTTATCCAGAGGAAAAAATTCCAGTTACTTTGAAAAGCAACATAATTAACTTCATTGGCCTTGATCTTAACTCTTCAGGCCATGCCCTACCGACTTTTAGTGCCAAACAGGTTATTTGCCATACAAAATCAAAAATTTTACCCTAAGAGGAATTTGGACTTTCCAACCAGGTCTGCCAGCTTAAACTGAAAATAAAAAGCAAAATAAATAAATAAGTAGGTTTACAAGAACATTTTTCTCATTCCCACTAGTGTTGTCATTAAGGAGTATATTTAATACAGATCATTTAGAGAAAGGGCCAAAACTCCATTCTTCTGAAAGTTTTTTTTTTTTTTTTTTTTTGCATGAATACTATTTGGAGAAACAGAAATGTTATTAAAACTTTGTATATCTTCATTTACCTGTGTAACAAATCTGCACATCCTGCACATGTACCCTGGACCTTAAAACAAAATTTTTTTAAAACCCTAAAAATCTGTGTATTTCTGAAAGCCCTGTGTTATCATGTCTATAATTCCTTTAAAAATACTTTAGCACAGACAGCATGATATAAATAAATGTGTGTATTAATTTTAATCTACACCTTCAGGGCTGTTATTTATCCTAATTAGAAATTTATACAGAGAGAGAGAGATCAGCTACCATTTAATCAGAAAGGCCACAGTTACCCAGGGGCTACATATGTTTATCTTCAACCAAAACTAGAAACTTTGCTAATTTACATATTGAGTATTGAAATGACTTTGTGTTTATGAAATTACCAACTTGGTAATTAGCGTAAAGAATGCTAGAAATGGTTAGATTAGTTAAACAAGTGGCACTAGAGATATGTGGATTGAGTAAATTACTTTAGATATATAGGCCACAATTGCATGCACCTGCAAGCCTTTGAGATGGCACCTAGGACACGACTCCGGTACCAATTTTAAAGGCCAATGGTTGACTGCTGCCAATTACTAGGTAAACTAAATTCTATTTTTGGACTGTTGCTATACTTGCTTCCAGTGAACCCTCCATTCAAGATGTTTGCAGATTGCACAAAAAAACCAAGAACTAGGCCTTTCTGGAACTCACAGAATGAATTGTGTGATGGTTTATGTGCCTGTTTGCTAAAAATGTTTGTCTAATAAATGTATACATGTAACAGAATTTGTTCTTAGACCTTGATTTCTTTAAAAACATATCCAGGGCTGGGTGCAGTGGCTCACGCCTATAATCCCAGCACTTTGGGAGGCTGAGGTGGGCAGATCACAAGGACAGGAGTTCAAGATCAGCCTGGCCAATGTGGTGAAACCCCATCTATACTAAAAATTCAAAAATTAGCTAGACGTGGTGGCGGGTGCCTATAGTCCCCGCTACTCAGGAGGCTGAGGCAGGAGAATTGCTTGAACCTGGGAGGTAGAGGAGGCTGCATTAAGCCAAGATCACACCACTTTACTGCAGCCTGGGTGACAGAGTGAGACTCTGTCTCAAGAAAAAAAGAAAAAAAATCCAGTTGGGCAGAGTGGCTAATGCCCATAATCCTAGCATTTTGGGAAACCGAGGAAGGAGGATTGCTTCAGGCCAGAAGTTCAAGATCAACCTGGTCAGCATAGCGAGACCCCATCTCTAAAAAAACAAACAAAAATAAAATAAAATAAAACAGATCATGGAGGATTAGCTAAAGCTCTGTAGGAGCTTTGATTTCAGTGAATACTAATATCTACCAAAAAGAACCTAATAGTTGCACATGACTAAACTGATTCAGATGAGTTCCAAACTCTCTTGTAGCCAGAACTCAACTGTGGTAGGGTCACCATGTGCTCCTGCAGCACATTGTACAAGGTTAGACATATAATGCATGCTTAATAAATGTAGAATGAATGAATAACTGGGACATATATATCTAACTAGGTTACTGAGGAGATAAGAATGAAGAAGAAGATGCGTTGTCCTTGTTCATTTCATCATTTTGGTGTGTCATGTAGAAATTTGGATATGGACACAATAGAAGTGAAATCAGACAGGCTGACTATATCGGGACAGGGCCTCTCAGAGGAGTACCTGAATTATGCACTCTTGTCCGCATGCAGGGGTGATCAGGCCCAAGAAACTATTTTGCAAAACTAAAGCGTTTGAAAACTGAGGTAGGCACCAGAACTGTCAATTTGTTGCTTTATAATGAGAAATAGAAATAACATGAGCCAAACTTCTAGCATCAATGCGGCCAAAGAAGCTCTAAAAAAGACGTTAATTGACAGATAAGTCAAAATAAGAGTTACCTGGTAAACATGGGTGTTAAGCAAATGAGCCAGTAAGTCAAATGTTTAACAAACATTATATGGTTTTGTCTTATTTATCTGTACATTAGAGATGCAATATTGACAATAGAGCACAAAGTTGATGGCCAGGCCTCCTCTCTCCCTTTTTTTTTTTTTTTTTTTGTTGTTATTGTTTGTTTCTTTTTTTTTTTTGTTTTTGTTTTCTGAGATGGAATCTCACTCTGTAACCCAGGCTGGAGTGCAGTGGCATGATCACAGCTCACTACAATCTCGACCACCCGGGCTCAAGCAATCTTCCCACTTCAGCCTCCAGAGTAGCTGGGACTATAGGCATGCACCGCCACACCCAGCTAATTTTTCAAATTTTTTTGTAGAGATGAGGTCTCACTATGTTGCCCAAGCTGGTCTTGAACTCCTGGGCTCAAGTGATCCTCCCGGCTCAGCCTCCCAAAGTGCTGGGATTATAGGCGTGAGCCACCACACCTAGCTATACCTTAAATCTTGTTACCATTGAATTTTGTGAGCCTGGATCCATTGTGAGTTTGGGTAAATTTTGCATTACTTTTTATACGTACTCTAAGGATATACTAAACTTAGCACATATTTGGCATCCCCTAATCTTGGTACCAACAGCAGATAAACATCACCCTTGATTGTCAAAGGAGGAAAACACTCATTACAAGATCCTTCACAAACAGCCTGCTTTACTTTGTATATGCTTTTGATAATCATGAAGATCTGAATGATAAAGCTTGAAGAAATATCAGACTACAGTCTGCTCTAAGTGACCTTTCCTCCTTAGATATAAACATCTAAATTATTCCATCCACATTTTGTAGGGCTCATTATTATGAAAATATTACATTAAGCTTTATGGACTATTTGAAAGAAGAACCAAAATTGTAGCCCTACTCATGAGAAGTCTTAAATTTAGTTAGAAAAACTTGGTTCAGATACACAGCACAACTAGAGAACAGTTACTCTGAGATAGGTTGGTAGATGGTCCAGTTTTGAGTTTAAAAGCTTTATTCATTGAATGAATGCTATAATAAATGCTACTTTGTCCCTGGAACTGAAATTATAAAAGGAAAATTAATGAAATAAGTTTATAGAAATCAGCATGGGGTGGAATATGGCAAGGAGATTTTGTGCAAAAAGGGAAGTGAATTCTATCTCGTTGGATATTTAGAATGGGTAAAATAGGTGGGGTGAACATTCTGGACTAGGGGTACAGCAAGAGGAAAGGTAGAGGATTAGAACGACCACAGTGAGTGAAGAGAATGGGAACATATAGTCAATTAGTGAGGCAGAAGCTAAGTGACTAAGGTACTCACCAAGAGAGAAGAGAAATAACAGGTCGGGTCTGTACATTATGGATTAAATGAGGTCTCACAAAAATTTGGGAGGAAGGTATTAATAACCCCATTTTACTGAGGAGACTAAACTGCACACACAGACTCCCCACAGCTACAAAGCCTAGAACAAAACTCTAAGAATCAAGTACTATTGTTTCTTGAAAACAGTTAAGCAGACTGCTGGGCTCTTTTCAGGCCAAGGGACCCTGACATGACATTAAGCAAGGGTCACACACTGGAAAATCACCAGCTACATCTTAATGACATACTCTGACCCACAATTTTTGTTTCTGTTGTTGACTTTTGTGGTTGTTCACGTCTGAATAACAACATTTCTCATAAGAACACTGACTGTGTGGCCACACGGGGTCTGCATTCCAGCAGGGGTAGCATCTGAGGATGAGAGCTGATCACCAACTGCTCCTTCCAGTGAGGCCAGTGCTCTCCAGTTCTCACTGTGACTGACTCCAGACACACCACTCACTTTTGTCCACTGACCCCTTTGGGTATTTGAGTTTGCAAGTACTGCATTCAGATAACTCTACCGAGTAAAAAATTATGGAAGCAACAACAGCAACAAAAGAGGTGACCTTACATACATGTTTCCCAAAAGGCTCTCTGTCCTCAGAAAGTCCCTTCCATCTCACACAATTCCCAACTGTGTGAGGAATCAGCCTTGGATGGAGAAGAAACACAGGCTCTTGGGCCAATGTATTTTGTTTGCATAATTTTTCTTGAAATACCTGTCACAGAAACTGAGCCTGGTCTGATAGGCTTCTGTAAAGACAATGTAAATGAGCATGGGTAGACAAATTAGAGCTATATGAATCCTAAAGAGTCACATTTGTTATACTCACAGGCATGCCTATTTAGGGAGGCAGGAAGATGCCAATGCCAAGTCTTAAATACAAAACAAATGGGCCAGAATCAGTTACGTCATGGAAACAGGAGAATCAGTGGTTAGAGGACTGGCATAGCCGTAATTCTACTGTTGTTTTAATGTCATTTTTAGTCTCTGAACAGAAGAGTTTTTGATTTTTATTTTGAGATGATACAAAATTGTTCCACTGAGCTTAAAATTGACTTCAAAAGACATGAGATACTACATTTTAGTCCTAAAGCAGCTGGTACACAATGCAGAAATTGCCATATACAAGTTTCCTGAAACCTTTGAGTATATATTCTAGTCAAAAAGACATGTATTTTTGTAAGTAGAATAATTAATTTTCTCTTCATCACTAAAAAGCGTATTTTAGCATCTAATTAAATCCAATGCTGTGCAAGGCACTTTACAAAGAGAATTGCCTGTACTGGCGGAGGTAACAGCAACAACAAAAACCCACACCTGTAATCTCATCCCATGATCAAAGAATGATCCCTTTTTTAAAGTACCACTGACATTTTTCATATGGACAGGTATTCATATCATTATAATCTGAGACACGAGTCTACGACGAACTCACACATGTTTGAGATAAATAAATTATACAATAGATTTGTTTTATGAAAAGGAGCTAGCAGTTCTCTGCTTTGAGACTCCTGACTGTGAGGCACGTCCAGCCAGCCGCACGTGCCCTTACATTGTTCTTAGCTACTGCCCTGCTCCTTGCTGGTATTTGCAAACTCTTAACTATCTTGTTTCCTCACCTAAAATGCAGTTCCGCCACTGATCTTCTCTACTGGGAGTATAAACTAAGTCTACACAATATTTAATCCTCAGCCATACCCAAGAGGTTTTCCCTAAATTCACGCTGGTGTTGGGTGTTCACATGATAAAAATCAGTTTCCTATATGTCAAGCAAAATGTAACAATTTAATGTTATTTTAATTTTACATTTCTGTGAATACAAAATGTTACATTTTTTTCCCATAGGTTTATATGGCAATTTCAAGTTATCTTTTGTGAATTTTCCTCCTTTCCTTTGGAATGGTTTCCTACTAACTCTTGAGTGATCTTTATAAAGATTAACACTTTCTGATAGATCTGTGGGATTTTTTAAAAAGAGTTTTGAATGCACATAATTTTTATTTTTTATCAAATCTATCCTCTTTTTTATGTGCATATATAATTAGGAAGTCCTTCTCCATACTAAGACTAATGAATTGCATTTACCTGTACAGTATTGCATTTAATTTTTTAATGTTAAAAATTTCATTTAACTCTACTTGTATTGTATTTTGTTGTACTAGATAAGAGATAAAGACTTTTGTTCTCCATTTTCCAAATAGTTAACATACTGAACATGGACTTTAATCTTATACCATATTAAA
The DNA here is from genome assembly GCF_000951035.1 of Colobus angolensis palliatus. Classification (NCBI taxonomy): domain Eukaryota; kingdom Metazoa; phylum Chordata; class Mammalia; order Primates; family Cercopithecidae; genus Colobus; species Colobus angolensis. The sequence goes on from NW_012115511.1 coordinate 3,844,228, forward strand.
AAATTAACTCAACAGGAATGAAAGGCATAAATATAGAGCTAAAACAGGGAAACTATCAGACAAAAACATAGGAGAAAAGCTTCATGACATCAGATTTGGCAATGATTTCTTAGATATAATACCAGAAGCACAGACAAGCAAAGAAAAAAGAATAGATAAATTGAACTGCATCAAAATTTAAAACTTATTCATGTATCAAAGGATACAGTCAACAGAGTCAAAAGACAACTCATGAAATGGGAGAAAAAATTTGCAAGTCATCTATCTAATGAGGGAGTAATATCCAGAATATACAAAGAACTACAACTCAACAACAAAAAATAACAGCCAATCAAATTTAAAAATAGGCAGATGACTTGAATAGACACTACTCCAAGGAAGATATACAAATGGTTAATAACCACATGAAAAACTGCCCAACACCATCATTAGGGAAATACAAATCAAAATCATGGGGAGATACCACTGCATGCCCGTTAGAATGGCTGCTGTCATCAGACACACACACACACACACACAAACAAACAGAAGATAACAGGTGTTGGTGAGGATGTGGATAAATTGGAACCTTTGTGCACGGTAAGTGGGAGTGTAAAATTTTGCAGTGACAATGAAAAACAGCATGGCATTTCCTCGCAAAATTTTAAATAGCGTTACCAATTTCACTTCTGGGTGCATACCCAAAAGAATTGAGAGCAGGATCTAGCCGGGTGCAGTGGCTCACGCCTGTAATCCCAGTACTTTGGGAGGCCGAGGCGGGTGGATAACCTGAGGTCAAAAGTTCAAGACCAGCCCGGCCACCGTGGTGAAACCCTGTCTCTACTAAAAATATAAAAAATTAGCCAGACATGGTGGCATGCATCTGTAATCCCAGCTACTTGCTGGTCTGAGGCAGGAGAATTGCTTGAATCCAGGAGGCAGAGGTTGCAGTAAGCAGAGAACGTGGTCCAGCCTGGGTGACAGAGCAAGATTCTAAAAAAAAAAGAATTGAGAGCAGGATCTGAAGAGATGTTTGTACACTGATGTTCACAGCAGCCTTATTATTCATAGTAGCCAAAAGGTGGAAGCTACCCACATGTCCATTGGCAAATGAATGAAGTGTGGTACATATACACAATGGGAAAGAAATTATGACACACAAAGGTAATAAATTATGACACATTCTACAACATGGATGAACCATAAAGTTATGCAATGCCAGGCACAAAAAAAAAAAAAACCAGAAAAAACAAATACTGTACAATTCCACTTACATGAGGTACCTAGAATAGTGTAACTCATAGAGACAAAAAATAGAATGGTGTTTGCCAGGGGTGAGGGATGAGGGGTTAGGGGAGTTATTGTCTAATGGGTACAGAGTTTCCATTTTGCAAGATAAAGAGTTCTGGAGATTGATTACACAATGTGAGTGTACTACCCAGAACTGTATTCTTAAAAGTGGGTAAGATGGTCAATTTTACAATTAAACAATTTTTTAAAAATCGGATAGATGGAAGACAAATGAGGGTGGGCAGAATGAAAGGGCAGGGGAGATGTGCCTGATTCTTCTCACCCACAGTATCTCAGCTTCTGCTCCTGCCAGGACACCAACCTTTCCCTGCATACAGTGCAACTGCAGTGCTGCGGGAGTTTTTTGGGTTTGGTTTGGTTTAATTTCATGGATACTTCAGTGGGAAAATGAGGCAGAATGAATCAGTCACTGTTAGCTAACCATAATTTTAAGAAGCACCCTCCCTTTAAAAAACATATATATAACGTTTTACAAAAATACGCACATCGAAAATCATGTTGGATCACACAACGCTACTGCTGCAGGAACAGGAAAGAATGCACATTTATTTGAAAGCTAACAATATGCCAGGGCATTTTTGGTGCTATTCCTTTTCATCTGAGATCTTCTGATTCTAAACCTGGAGATCCATTTTAAAGTGCAAACACCCATATATAGAGCAAGCATCCAGGCACAGGACTGTGATTGAAGGCATTGTCCTAAGAACGCAGGCTTAGGTTAAACCCCTTTCTTCCAGGAGCTGTGTGTGTGTGTGTGTGTGTGTGTGTTGTAATTGCGTCTGATTCACCTTACTGGCAAATAGAGGATCTTCTCCATGAGGATGGGAGCTTGTGGTTAAGTGATTCAAAGTTGTTCCAGTTTTACCAGATATCAACGCAGCGCATAACATTGAAGCTTAATTTTAGTCCTCACACCACTGTGTGTGTGTATGTGTGTGTGTGCGCACATGTGCGCTAGGGTGAGGTGGGTGGTTTGTGTAGAGATGTGCAGCCACTGAATGTTTGGGGAAACAGGACACTGCAGGGTAGACTGGAGCCACAAAACCAAAGGACAAGCACTTTTCTCTTTGCTCTTTTGGAGCACTCCAGGGCTCCTCGAGTGTGGTTCACGGACCAGTGCTGGTCTGCAAAGTACTTATCACCCGGATGTAATGCAATAAGTACAGAAATCCAGAGTAAGCCTTTAGACACTTTTACAGCGATTTGACACAGATCTAATACCACACAATTCCAGGCCCATGTTCGAAACAAGCACACTACCCCGGTTGTGGTTTCACACCAAGCAGTGTTCAGGCATGTTGCCAAACAAATTGGAAGCGTGAATGTTGATCGAGAGGAGTCTTATTTCATTAATGGTTAATTCTGCTCCTGTGCTCCTATCCCCACTCCAATTAAGTATAAAATACACATTTCAAGATTTGATGCCAAACCATAAAGGCTAGAGACAAACCTTGCCACCCAGCAGTAAATATGAAGGGAAAGATTTAATGTAAACGGCAGCGTATGGCAGTGCTGATGATTTCTCATAAACTACATGGACTAATTTAGAAAGAAAAAAAAAAACAGTCAGAGAAGCCTTCAAGGAAGTAATAACCCAGAGGTAAAAAATATTGATTAGGGAAAAATATTATCTTAATCAAAATATGTCTTTTAGCTGGAAGTTGTTTGGGCTTCAGAAAGAGAGAAGAAAATATGTGTCTAAGATGCACATTTTTTCTGTGGTTTTTGTTGAATAATGAGCAATGCCATCACTCTTACTGAAGTCTTTGCTGTGTAAATCAAAAGGAAGGCTTTAATAATTCTATAGGAAACCTTATTTATTAGTGTGATCAACAGTAAGCAATATTAACTATTTTTATAGTTAACTATTTTAAAAATCTCAATATATAGCCATGAATTTGGGTATTTCTTGATGTTAGATCCTGATACATTTTACAGGGCTTGCTATATACTATATTTTCTTCTAATGAGAGCTTGTTATGTCTGGTCTCTTTTTATCTGTCTTTAGAAGCAAATAATTAAAAATAACTTGTTTCTGCTAGCATTTGTTTGGAGCTCAAGCAACTTCTTTTTAAACTCCTTTCAAGTTTAGAGCTTGACCTTTTAAACATGAAAATCAAACAATATTTGAATCGGCTACATGTTGTTTTATTTTTAGGAGTTTTCTCAATTGAAACTGAATCTGAATCAAAGTAGATAAGAGTTACTTTCAAATTCTAACACTTCCCCAGTTTTTCCTTGATCTTATAATGTGTGACTGTTCTTAAAATTTTATATACCCCAAAGTGTCATTATTATTTTCATTTGCCATTTTGACACCAAGAAGTTTATTCTTAGGAGAAACTGTTGGTGGGAATACAGGATTCCATTCTGCGTCCTATACGTGGAGCAGCCGAAACTGAATGCTAAGAGACGCTCCAGAGTAACAGGGGAAAAGCAAAATTAGAACATATTTTCTGACTATTCACTCTGTGTCCACGAGCACAAAGTGAGAAGTTGATAAATTGTCCAATAAATTTAGTCATTATAGCCCAGAAAATTTAGGTGTAATTGATGATCAATGAGCCAAATCATTCAGGCACCCAAGTCCCTGGGAACTTCAAATCCCCATTTCATGTATAAATACTGGCTCTCCCTAAGGCCTCCTTCCCTGACCTAGACATTTCCTCACGTTGCTTCTGAACACATTTGCAAAACCTTTGTGTGTGAGAACTATAGTCTTTACTTTTGCATTGAAAGTAAAAGGAAAACTGAAGATTATTTTGAATCCAATCGTTTTTCCCCTCATCAAAATATGCAGTGGGCACCCCCTGTTGGCTGCCTAGCAGCAGGCAATACACAAACACAGCCTTGTTAGCACACAAAGAAGGAAGTAAACCAAAAGAGCCAATGGTAATTTGGACTCCCGTATCTAAGAGGGGTAGAGGTGGCGAGGGATGGAGAGGAAATCAATATTTGCTTAATGGAAAAGGACAACATTGATAGGGAAGGAAGTTTTATTCCCAAGCTTTTAATAGGGTATTACAAGCACTGGGGAGGAGAAAATTCTTTCTTTCTTTCTTTCTTTTTTTTAAGCTTAAAGCTGTGTTTTTTTTTTTTTCAGTGTTAGATGAGTAAGAGTTTCTGAGATTATAGTGGGCAGAAAAACCAAACAAATATATTTGCTTTTGCTAAAGCCACACTTGGTTTTTTAGGTTATGCCTTTTCTCTATCCTATTTAAGTCAATCACTAAGAAATCTACTGCAAATTCTGGACTTTCCACCACATTTTCAAGTATGCGATTTGGGCATTGAAGGCAGGAAAAATGGTTAGGAGAATAATACATAAACACACACATACACATATATTTTCATTCTGATATCCTAAGGATTGAGTCAATAAACATGGATTTCCTTTATATTTACTTTAAGTGTCTTAAATTTCTAACCCCTTCTAGTCTATCCACTAAAATCTAGCTTTACTAATCTACAGGGAAGAATAGATTTTATTTTAAAATCCTGTTTAAAAAGTATGATAGTGGATTTAAAAGTAAAATGGATATTTTTTCAATCCATTATTCCTCTTATTCCAACAACAGAGGAATAGATGAATTTTTCTCCAAGAAATCTCTTCTCTGACAGGGCACGGTGGCTCATGCCTGCAATCCCAGCACTTTGGGAGGCCGAGGTGGGTAGATCATTTAAGGCCAGGATTTCGAAACCAGCCTGGCCATCATGGCGAAACCCCATCTCTCTACTAAAACTACAAAAATTAGCCAGGCGAGGTGGCATGCGCCTGTAATCTCAGCTACTTGGGAGGCTGAGGCACAAGAATCCCAGCTACTTGGGAGGCTGAGGCAGGCGACTCACTTGAACCCGGGAGGCAGAGGTTGCAGTGAGCCAAGATCACACCACTGCACTCCAGCCAGAGCAATAAGAGCGAGACTCTGTCTCAAACAACAACAACAACAACAACAAAAACCTCTTATTTTAGAAAAATTAAATATTCATGCTTTTATTCTCAGTTATATCTCTCCCCAGGTATAACTTTTAAATATATGATTAGTGCATGGCATAGCCAACACACTAGACTAAGAATCAAAGGATCAGGGTTCTATCCTGGCTCTGCTGCATTTCATCCCTATAGCTGTGTGGCCTTGTAACTTCCCTGAATTTTAGTTTTCTCATCTGAGAAATGGAAGTCATTAACTTTATCATTGATTCAAGATATATGGGGATGCTAATTATGTACCAATGCACTGCCAGATGCTTAACTCTAGAGGCTGTGTTGGAGAGGGACTCATAAAACTACCAATAAGCTAGATCCTGATTACTGTAAATTTCAGTGACTTGACTCAGCAACAGAGAGGCGCTTGACTCTGGTGTCAAACAGATTGGGCTCTAATCTCATCTCTGCTCTTTTCCATTTGTGTAAACTTGGAAAACTAATTGTTTCTGAAACTTGGTTTCCTTATATGGAAACATTGAGTTGGTTCTCCCAAGTCACATGAATGAAAAATGGCAGAGACAAGACAGGACAACAACCGTGCCCTTGAGGACCACTCCTCTAGAAGGGAAATGAACACAAATAAAAAATTACATCACCAAGCAACTTGGTTGCTTAAATTTTTATTGTACTTCTTGAAGGGACCTCAATGACATGCCAAAGAATTTAGACTTTATCTTGTGGATGAAGGGGAGTTAGTAGAATATTTTAAGTAGGAATGGGGTAGGATCATGACTAACTCAACAGGATGTTAAGAGAATTTAAGAAGCAACCATATGTGAATGTGATACATTTGTAGACATTTTTATGGCTATATTTATCACGGGTGATCATGCAGGGAAAAGACCCAAGCACTGTATCTCTCACTCTGATGCTGGACATTTGTGTTCTAATATGATGTCCTATGGGGATAAAGTAAGACTACTCCTCTATAGGAAATTAGAACTTGGAAACTTAGCCTTAATTAATGGCTGAAGATCAACCTTTCCTGTTTTCACTCATCTCTTCCTTTAATCTGGATTCTAAGAAAGCTTGACAACTGTCTACATTTATGTGGAAAAATGGCCTTTGCCAAGAGAGGCAGCCAGGGCTGGACAGCCAGTCCTTCCCATCTAAATATTCTCTCCTCAGTGCCAACCTTGGAACATATCAAGGTGATAAAGTTGCTGCCAGATATGTGAAGAGAATAAGGTTAATTTTGTTGTCTTAAAGGAGAAGCGCCATCCAGTGTTGCTATAAAGCAAATATAAATCAATAAGGCACTCAAATAAGCTCAATATCTAGTCCTTGACAATCAACAGGAATATGTTCCACTTAATATGACATCTCACCAGTTAATTTATTGCCAAAATGTGACAGGGTTATGTGAAACTTTGGTTATAAATTCTAGTGCATGTAGTTCCTGATACCTAAATATTCTGCTTTAGAGTTCATTTTGGGACTGGGGGTGTGGAAAGATAGAGCATGCTTATTAAGAGAGGTCAGCATGCGGTGATGACAGTTTTTCTAAATCTGGGTCATGGGTTTATAAAAGGCTTATGATCCATCAAAAGACCTCTCTGAGTCTACAGAATGAAAAGAATGTAGAAACTATTGTTCAGGGAAATGCTTTCCCTGTTATTAAGTTGTGGTCATTTCAATTATTAACTTATTCTGTAATGCAATCACCCAAGTACAATTCTCTACTTAAAAGTGTATGTCTTTGGAATGTTACATAATCTTTTCAAAATAGTATGTCTTCCGTTCTGAAAAATTCATTTCTCCAATGGATTAGGAAGCTGAGTCACTTTCCTAATCAGGACAGGCCCCTCCTCCAGGAGTGCTGTTCGGCTCCATTTTAACCACCCTGGCAGGTGGCGGCCTGGTTTTTAATTCCTTGAAATCTACAAATATACTCTTCACTTTGGAAGAGGCTCTTAGCTCAAAATGCATTTCTTTAGAAATGTTCGCTAAGAAGAAGTAGAAAAAAAAAAACCCCACCACAAAGCCATGTACTTAAACAGTCTCTTTCAAGCACCACTTAATGGCGTGGAGTTGAACTGAAGAGATTAGGATTTGACGTCTGACGTAGTCACTCTGTAGCTCCATAATCAAGGGCTGTCCAGGGGTGAGTATGGGGCCTTAGGTCTCTGGGTTAGTGTCAATTATTAAAGGAGTTTGGGGAGAAAAGGAGGAAATAGGAAAGGCAGCCTATTTCTGTGAAGAGGAGAGGATTGATACTAGCACTGGAGTGGAAACTGCAATGAAGGAAGTGGCTATCTGGTTGGCAAGGCGGTGATTGAAGGGGTCAGATCCCATGGAGAGCACCTGCAGGAGATGGGACCCACGCCACACTTTTGTTGGATTTTGTCAGTGGGGGCGGGGGGAGGTTTAGGGAAGCGTGCTTTCAGAGGCTCTTACGTGTGTCATTCACTCTAGGGGTTTGTTTTGTTTTGTTTTGTTTTTGAGACAGGGTCTTGCTCTGTCACTCAGGCTGGAGTGCAATGGCACCACCACAGCTCACTGCAGCCTTGAACTCCTGGGCTCAAGCAATCCTCCCACTTCAGTCTTCCCAGTAGCTAGGACTACAGGTGTAAGCCACTGCACTTGGTTTTTATCTGTAACTAATGCCATATTTTACCCTTCAGAAAATAGTATATGAAAACTCCTACACTGAACTCTGCAGGTTGAATGTTTGTGGCTAAACCAGAATGAAAATTATGATAATGCATGGTAATAGTTATCAAACAAAAACATAAAAATACTCCAATGATAGAAGGGGCCTTGGGAGGCCACCTAGGCCAACCCTATTCCATCAGCCCTTTGAATCTGATAGCACTTACCATATACAATGGGATAAGCTACATGCATTTCTGCACTCCCTGACGCATGGTGAGAGTCACATGAGGACAGGGAATCTTGGGCTGTCTCCTTTATATTACTGGTGCTTAGCATTGGGCTTAAGTAATATTGGTTTGACATTTGTTGAGAAGCCATGAAACAAAAGCATATAAAATAGTGTAGTACTAATGGACTGAATCCCTATTTAGAAAAATGTATAATAATCAAGTGTGAAGGTGGTGGTGGTCAGAGTGTGTGTTGGGAGTGGGAGTGGAGTTAGAAGTCAGGTAGAGTTTTTAATGACTACCCAGCCTAGAGAGATTTCTGGCTGGTAATAATTTGTTTCATCAAAGCCTGTATGCAGTGGACTTTAATGTCTCCCTGTGCATCAAAGGCCTCACACTATACTTCAGGGTGCTTTTGTGCGTCCTGGTGGGTGCTGTCTACCCAAGGTTAGAGGAGATACTGGGACACCAGACACTCAGCAAGTGATGTGCTAGCTGCTGTTGCAAAAAAATTCTTACTGAGCCTCAATGCAAAAAGAATTAACAAAATTCCTCAGCACGGGGGATGCATGGTCCTCACCTGAATGGAGTCAGGATGTCCCCTAGGCATTAACGTTGGACTTTGTTTATGGGACAAGGAGCTGGAGCAGAACAGGAAAGCTTTGCCTCTGGCTTCTCCCAGCTTTCTCCCACTTCATGTTCCCTCCATCCTTCATACTCCTCAACCTAGGGATTCCTTTCTGGTCTTAGAATTACAAAGACTTTTATTCATCAAATCTCTTTCATGTTCTCCTGAAGCCTGGGCATTTGAAAATGAAAATACAAGACTTTGCATTTCTGCCGTACCTTTCCTTTCCTGAGGAAATGAGTAAAGAATGCCAAGCTGACAACATGAGAGAAGACAAGGGGTAGAAGAACTGGTGCAGGAGGAGGAAAGAACATATAAATTGATACTTACACTTTTTAAAATATACTATCCCATCATGTAAGTGACTAAGCAGCCCATTTTCTCAAGGATGATAGAAGGGAGACAGAAGATAGCCTTTATTAATATTTTCAATATGGACACAGGTATGTGGTCTTCCCACTCACATCACAAATATCAAGCCCTCTGTGTCTGTCTCTGTTACCATATTTATCAGGACTCTTACACTTGGCAAGTAAGAAAACTGAAATTAGCCAGGCGTGGTGGCGCATGCCTGTAATCCCAGCTACTCCGGAGGCTGAGGCAAGAGAAGCGCTTGAACCTGGAAGACGGAGGTTGCGGTGAGCCGAGATCGAGTCATTGCACTCCAGCCTGGCGACAGAGTGAGACTTCGAAAAAAGAAAAGGAAGGAAGGAAGAAAGGAAGGAAGGAAGGAAGGAAGGAAGGAAGGAAGGAAGGAAGGAAGGAAGGAAAATTAGATTGTCTCATGTACCGGTTGCTCAAGCATTGATCCCAGGGCTCTCTCTGTCCCTTGCCAGTCCTCATCAGAGCAGTCCCGATTGACTTCATTATTCAATCAGGCTTTCTCCACACAAGCAAGATGAAGGTGGCGGCGAACAGTGCAGACTCACATTCTCTCAGGTTGGTGAGCCCAGAAGAAAGAGATTCTCTTCCACATTCATTTCAGTGAAGAACTTTTGATCAGCACACCTTGAGTTAAAAGTCGTTATCTAAAAGACCGGGTGCGGTGGCTCATTACTGTAATCCGAGCACTTTGGGAGGATGAGGCGGGCGAATCACGAGGTCAGGAGTTCGAGACCAACCTGACCAACATGGTGAAACCCTGTCTCTACTAAAAATACAAAAATTAGCCGGGTGTGGTGGCGGGCGCCTGTAATCCCAGCTACTCAGGAGGCTGAGGCAGGAGAATCACTTGAACCTGGGAGGCAGAGGTTGCAGTGAGCTGAGATCACACCATCGCACTCCAGCCTGGGGGACAGAGAGAGAATCAGTCTGAAAAAAAAAAGAAAAAAAAAAAAAGTCCTTACCTAGAAGAATTACTGTTTCCTATGGGAAATGTATTATAATTGGTTCAGCTTGCTCACATGCTCGCCTTGAAGATAGGAAGTCCTGGTGGTTGAGTCCAACCAGCAACACCTAGAAATTAAAGGTTAAAATGTCTTGAAAATGTTCCAGAAAGTAAAAAACTAGTTATTTCACTTGCCTTGTTATTTTTGTAGTTTTTTAAAAAAACATGATCCAGTACTTTTCAAATTGCAGATTGTTGCCCAATTACAGATTATGAAATCAACTTAATGAATAGTGACTAGAATATTGTAGGGTAGTACAGAACAGAATAGAATTTAAAAAATTAGCAATGTCAGTTTGCATCACTTATACTAAATGTAAGTATTATTTCATGGGTATTTTGTTTCAATTATGTCTCTCTGTGTGTGTATACTCTTTGAATATACATATCAATATCTAGGTTATGATATAGAACAAATTACTTACTGTGGGGTGCAGTAGGTAAAAATGAAACAAGCAAACAAAAACCTTTAAGATACACTGAGATGATCTACCTACCAGTAAGACTTTCAAATACTCTTAATTCTTCGGAGGATAAAATTAATTCTACTTAGCACTTGGAGTGACTAACGTCTTCTGTTAATAATCCAAATTTGTTCTACATATTTAATGATTTTATGCCAATTTGCTTTCTAAAGGGTTTGGCCATGAAAACAATAAAGCAAAAAGTCCTAGGGACCTAAAAATAAGGGCCTATAGTTTGAATGTTCTGAGATTGGCACTGTAAATTCAGAAAATAGAACCTCAAAGGCAGTTCATATAAGGGGTTGTAGAACAACGTAAGTAGCATACTCTATCAAATGATTATAAGAGTCTGGGCACAGTGGTGCCTGCCTATAGTCATAGCTACTTAAGAGGCTGATGCTGGAGGATGGCTTGAGCCCAGGAGTTTAAGGCTGCAGTGAGCTATGATCACACCAGTACACTCCAGCTTGGGCAACATAGTGAGACCCTGTCTCTAAAAACAAACAAACACAAACAAACAAACACTTTAAAACAACTGTAGGGAAAGCAGCATCAGAGTTGAATGTCTTTCACAAAGCAGGTCAACAATTTGCAAAGATCCAAGAAAACTAGTTCCAAGAGTCAGAATTGTTTTGAGGGCTAAGTTATTTTTTTAAGTTATCTATAACTTACTGATGGAAGATATATAGTAAAATATTAAGCTGTTTCATTGTCAAATGGTAGCTTGGAGGCAGGAAAAGTTGTTATAGGCAATATTAGCCACAGAAAGCAACTTGCTCAACTCAGAGTTAAATCGTCACGTTTATGGAATAATACCCCAGTAGCTTAAAAGAGCTCTAGCTTATTGGGGTCCTGATTCCTTTCCAAACATAGAAAGACCATCCTATGTTTGCAAAAAAATGTTATAGTCTCATTGTCACCAGGTATAGATACACTGGCAGCTTGAACTGCCTAAAATCTTAGGGAATTTACTACAAAGACAAACCGAAAGTGAAAAGTATAGTTCCTTTAGAAGAGATTCATAGGCAATGTGTTGTTGATACATAATAATTGTACATGTTCATAAAGTACACGTGATATTTCAATATACACATACAATGTGTAATGATCAAATCAGGATATTGAGGATATCCATCACCTCAGATTTTTTTTTTTTTTTTTTTGGAGACGGAGTCTAGGAGTCTAGCTCTGTCGCCCAGGCTGGAGTGCAGTGGTGCGATCTCGGCTCACTGCAAGCTCCGCCTCCCGGGTTTACGCCATTCTCCTGCCTCAGCCTCCCGAGTAGCTGGGACTACAGGCTCCCGCCATCTCGCCCGGCTAGTTTTTTGTATTTTTTAGTACAGACGGGGTTTCACCGTGTAGCTCAGGATGGTCTCGATCTCCTGACCTCGTGATCCACCCGTCTCGGCCTCCCAAAGTGCTGGGATTACAGGCTTGAGCCACCGCGCCCGGCCCACCTCAGATATTTTTATCATTTCTTTGTGCTGGGAACATTTCAACTCTTCTCTTCTAGCTCTTTTGAAAAATACAATAAATCATTGTTAACTAGTCATCTACTATGCTGTTGAACACTGGAACTTACTTCTTCTATATAGCTGTATGTTTGTCTCCATTAAGCAAACTCTTTTCATCCCCACCACACACTCATCCCAGACTCTGAGAACCATCATTTCTACTCTCTACCTTCATCAGATCAACTTTTTTAGTGCTCACTCATGAGTAAGAACGTGTGACATTTGTCTTTCTGTGCCTGGCTTATTTCACTTAACATAATGTCCTCCAGTTCCATCCATGTTGCTGCAAAGGACAGAATTTCATTTTTTTATGACTGAATGGTATTTCATTGAGTATATCTACCACATTTTGTTACCGTTTCATCCATTAATGAACACTTAGATACACAAGCTATGAATGATTCCCTATCTTGGCAATTATGAATAGTGCTGCATGGCAGTGCAGGTATCCCTTTGATATACTGATTTTCTTTCCTTTGGATAAATATCCAGTAGTGGAGTTGCTGAATTGTATGGTAGTTCTAGTTTCAGTTTTTTGAAAAACTTCCATTCTGTTTTCCGTAATGGCTATACTAACTTATGTTCCCACCAACAATGTGTGAGTTCCATTTTCTCTACATTCTTGCCAGCATTTACTTTTTGTCTTTTTGATAATAGTATTTGTAACTGGGGTGAGATAATACTGCATCGTGGTTTTGATTTGCATTTCCCTGATGATTAGTAACACTGAGCATTTTTTCATATAACTGTTGCCCATTTATATGTCTTCTTTAGAGAAATATCTATTCACGTCCTTAGCCCACTTTTTAATGTGATTATTTATTTTACCATTCAGTGGTTTTAGTTCCTTGTATATTCTGGATATTAATCCCTTATCAGATAAATAGGTTGCAAACATTTTCTCCCATTCTGCAGGTTATATCTTCAAGCTGTTTACTGTTTCCTTTGTCATGCAGGAACTTTTTAGTTTGAAGTAGGTTCCTTTGTCTATTTTCATTTTGATTTAATAGGTAAGTTTTATTGCCATTGTTAAGGCAATAACGGATGACAGTTCTGAAGCCTGAGGCTTTACCAATCAAGTATGGAGTGGGATGGCGGAGAGGGGAGAGTGAGATTCTTTTAGATAAAGCAAACCCTCAGAAATTAGAGATAGTGGGACACTTAGGGCATGCCAAGTGATTCTGTGTGGCTGGAGAAGAGAGTGGCAGAAACTGTGGTGGCATATGAGGCTGGAGAGGTAGTGAATATAAATCAATTGTATTTTAACCTAAGAGCAATGAAGAGTCAATGAAAGATTGTAGGCAGAGAAGTTTACAATCAAATATCTTTTCTAAAACGTCACCCTAGATGCAGTATGAATAAACAACGGAGAGGAATGGGCATGGAGAGACCAGTTAAGAGGTTGTTATAATAGTCTAGATGAGGGTCGATTGTGCATTGAACTAGGAAAGATGTGAGAATGGAGGGAAAGGTACAGAGCGACAAGTTAACAGGTGAAATTAACAGAGTTTGGTGACGTATTTGGATTTGGGAGTATATATGAAGGAGATGCATCTGAGAAGACTCCCACCTTTCTGACTTGGGCATGTAGGTGCTGCCAATCATGAAGAAAAGAAACTCAAGAGAAGATTTTAAAGAATGGATAATGAATTCAGTTTGGGATCCATCCTCAAAAAGGAGAGAAGAAAAGAGAAAAATATACAATAATCAATGGCAGCAATCAATTTGAGTCTCTGTGAATTTAGTGAATATTCTTACACTGTATGTTTAGTTGAACTGTCTCTCAATCTTTGCATTCATGTGTTTACCCTTAGTAGATGCTAATTGCTAAATAAATGAATACCAACTGTGCAAATGAGTAGGAGAAAACATGCCTTTTGAAAAATCTTCAAAATAAATTACATAGTAATAATGTATTATTAGCATTTCTGAAAGGGAAATCAGGATGTTGGGCACACTTCATAAATGAAAGAATCCAGTAAAGGGCCCAAAAATTAAATCATGGAACCTCCAGGAAAAACAGCTGCCCCATATAATCTTTTGCATAGGCAAAATAAGTCTTCCCAGAAGCCTTCCTGCTATAACCAGTGAAAAAAAACATTTAAACAGACTTTACAATGACAATATTAACTACATGCCACCAGCTTTAGTGCACATGAATGCTCAGAGTAAAGGATAGCTTCCTGACACCTAAGTAGGGGGGCGATGTCAAGCAAGGAGCCAAAGATTATTTGCTTGGCAAAGAATCTGTATCCTATTTAAAGCTGAGAGAAGACTTTCTGGTTCAAATACATGATATCCACAAGGTAGCACAGATCTTGACAGTGGAATTGGGAGTCACTCTGACATCATTTTCTTTTCTTTCTTTTTTTTTTTTTTTTGACTCGCTCTATCGCCAGGCAGGAGTGCAGTGCTGCAATCTCTGCTCACTGCAACCTCTGCCTCCCAGGTTCAAGCTATTCTCCTGCCTCAACCTCCTGAGTAGTTGGGACTACAAGCGTGCTTCACCACACCGAGTTAATTTTTGTATTTTTATTAGAGACAAGGTTTCACCGTGTTGGCCAGGCTGGTCTCGATCTCTTGACCTTGTGATCTGCCCAACTAGACCTCCCAAAGTGCTGGGATTACAGGCGTGAGCCACCGTGCCCAGCCTCTGACATGATTTCTAAGAGGTTCGATGAGGCTAGCTTAATTCATAGAATTTAATATGTGCAAACACAGAAAAGAGCCATTATTGTAGGATGAAAATACTTTTTGGGTTTGTAGATGCTCTAAAGGCATTGATCTTCCAGCCATTTCCAGCAATGTGGCATTTGGAGCATAGCTTGTAACTGTTACCAATGAATCCTTTCCCAGATACAAAATTACACTGAAATTACACCAAGTCTGCAAAGAGTATCACTATTGAAGTCTGAATATTTTCTTGAATCCTGCAGTTTAGCATAAGAGTCTTAGATAGTATTTGTAAATTGTGGACCACAGTGTAAACTTAGCAACATTTTAGATCACTAGAAAGAGAAAAATCTGTAATTTATTTGTTTGTTAGTAGAAAAGAACCAACCATTACAAAATGGAAACTCAAAAGAAGAAGAAATTTAATGCTCTGAGAATAGACTGTGCCTTATTTCAGAAAGGTTGTATTGCAAAAAGTCATCTTCAAGTCTTGGATTTTCAGTGTTTTATTCCTTTCTATTAAAAAGCAAGAACCTTATCTCCCAACCACATGCCACTTAAACATGAGGAAATGTATTTCTTTTAACTCAAAGAATACTTATTGTATTAGGAATACTCCCAGGGCATTGCAGCTAGGGTTTTGGTTGGCTGGCTGGTTGGCCTCAGGGTTTTTCTCAACATTCTCCGCTTCATAGTGATCCCACCTCCAACAAGGAGTGGGAACCCAAAGCCAGTCCTCTACTGACCTACTCCTTGAACCAGATACTTGAGCCAGTATCTTTGAGGGGTTCAGTATTACAGTTTTTCCTAACTTGAAACTGAACTTCAAAATGGCGCCTGACCCTGAATCTGGCTGATCTGTGATTGCCCATCCAAATCTTGCAAAGAAGGCATTGTCAAGTCAGTTGCTGGCTGGAATTCAGCTAGAATTGGAACAATGGCAAAGTCCTAGCCTTTGTCAGTGACACATGCAACTGAAGAAATGTGGCAAGGGTAGATGGTAGTGGCAATTCTACGCATCATCCAATGAGCAAGGAATTCAGCCCCGCTGCTGTCTATTCTTTTTTTTTTTTTTTTTTTTGAGACAGGGTCTCACTTTGTCACCCAGGTTGGAGTGCAACGGCACGCTCTCAACTCACCGCAGCCTCGACCTCCTGGGTTCAAGAAATTGATCCTCCTGCCTCAGCTTCCCCCAACAAGTAGCTGGGATTACAGGCATGCACCACAACACCCAGCTAATTTTGTTTTTTATTTTTTGTAGAGATGGGGTTTCACCATGTCGCCCAGGCTAGTCTCAAACTCCTGAGCACAAGTGATCTGCCTGCCTCCGTCTCTGAAGGTGCTAGGATTACAGTCATGAGCCACCGCACCCAGCCTGTTTCTGTCTTTTCTGAGATACCTTTCCTTAATCTCTTAGGGCTGGAAAACAAGACTGTTTCCCTGGTTACCGAAGCCCACTTAACTAAAGCAAAGGGCAGGGAAGAGAGGATATAAAAATTGCTTGGAGAAGAAAGCCAACTTGTATGTGTGTGCATGTGTATGTGTGTGTGAACACGTCAGTTAGGCCTCTGACAGTTAGCATCAGAAAATGAATTTGAACTTGTTTGAACAAAAAGGTTCCCGGGATAGCTTATAGAGCCCAAGCATCAGGAAATAGTTTGACCTTTTTCAGTCTTAATTCCAAAAATCTCAGAGAAGGGATGAAGATCAATAAACTATATCTAGGAAGTGGAAAGCCTTTGCAGGTACCTTGTGGGTGGTGGGCTGGGGGGCATAGGGTAGTAGGGAGACAAGTCCTAAAAAATGGGTGCTGGACAGACAGTCCAATAGATGGTCATTACAATATATCATAAATGATTAGAATAGGACTTCTGCAACATTAGGCCTTCTCAGCTGCAATGAATAGACCCAGGATGGAAAAAAACAGGAGAAAAGAGAGGTCCATCATCTATATTAGCTGATGAAAGCCCATGACTTTCTTATTCCACACCCAATACTATCAAAAAGGCCTTTCCCCATCCTTCTTTTCACTTATCTGCACCAATGACAGGCACTGAAGCACAATGACAAGATGGCAGGGTGTCTCTAGAGCAGGGTAATGGAGAAGGAGTAGGAACGAGCTTGTGAGAACAGCAAGAGTGGAACACAGGATCTACAGGAAGCAGTGTGAGGGAAAGGCATCAAAGGAAGAGCATTTCCAATGGCCTTGGGAGGGAGTGGGCATTGGGGTAAAGGTGGGGGAGTTTCTCCAGTACTTTCCAGTCATTTATGTGTCAGAGAAGAAGTTCATGATACATCAGCTGGTGATGTCAGGCCTTGGGTTCTTGTACTTTTTCTCCAGAAGTTGTTGTAAGTATTTTTCTCCAGCAGTTGTCAAACCAGTTAGAAATATCACCCAGGAGTCTAACAATGATGCTCTTCTTTCTTGGGTTCTCCGGGGTATGCTCCCTTCTTGAGGGGACAAGTCTTCTCTATTAATGATTAAAGCCATTTTCTCCTTAAGGCAACAAGCAAAAGGCCATAACCTTGGCATCACATGCAATTCTAGGTGGAAAAAAAAAAAGCCAAAACCTAATTTCTGAGTCAGAGGCTTGCAACTAAGGTTGTTTTTCTATGATAAGAATGCCATCAGTGCTGGGTAAGACCCCAGGTTGTCACATTCCAACCTAGCTTATATAAATGAATGGAGTACAGCAGAAACACAATAAAATATAAAACATAAAACTATGGTGATTAAGTTTGGTTTTCTTTGTAAACTAATGTTCAGGTAAGTACAAAACTTTGAAATGGACATTATAGGGTATTTATTTTATTTTATTACTGGTACTGCAATGGCAATAGTTTGTACTATTTCTCATATCATGTATAGATTCAACTGTATTATGGATTAAAAAGCTTTCTGGGTCAGAAATAAGGTACAATTACTGTTTCTATAAAAAGTAAGTATTAAGATTTAATCCATTAACATACTGGTTGTGTTAAATTTTGGAACACAATTGGTGACTGCCATTGCTTTCACTTAGCGCAGCAAACCCTTCCTCTTCTTCCTCTTTTCTTCTGTTCCTCTTCTTTTTCAATTTTTCATGTCTTTATGTTAGAAGAAGGCTCTTGTGCCACAAACGTACCTTGAAATTGGACTCTTGCTGAAAAATGGATCTTGTTTCACAAATGATATTTGGATCCAATGGCAGGATGTGTTTAAGTATTTTGTTTCAAAATTTTGATTGAAAATGAAAGATTTTCTATGAAATAATACACCTTTCTGGCACAGCTAAACATCTGGATACTGAGTAGATTGAATTCATGCTTTAAGTTAAAAAATTAGTTTTGTGCTTTTCTGTCAAAAATATGAAAGAAGTGCAGTAAGTGGATTGCACATAAGCATTCTATGTCTGGGGAAAACTCAAACAGATGGTCTTTGAAATATTCTTTTAGTAAACATATAATAGGAATCCAAAGGATGAATAAAATACTTCCTGCATTATTCAAAATCACCACATTACAGTATGGAAGAGGTTTTTTGTTTTTATTTTTGTTTTTGAGATAGGGTCTCACTCTGTCACCCAGGCTGGAGTGCAGTGGTGCAATCTCAGCTTACTGCAGCCTCTGCCTCCCAGGTTCAAGCGATTCTCCTGCCTCAGCCTCCCAAGTAGCTGAGACTACAGGTGCGTGCCACCATGCCTGGCTAATTTTTTGTATTTTAGTAGAGATGGGGTTTCATCATGTTGTGTTGGTCTCGAAGTCCTGAGCTTGGGTGATCCACCCACTTCTGCCTTCCGAAGTGCTAGGATTACAGGTGTGAGCCACTATGCCCAGCCCTGAAGGGTTTTTCTTTCTTTTTTTTTTTTTTAAGGTATTTCCTGATATTTCCAAAGAACTTTTAAGAGAACTTCAAACGTTTCAGTGACCAAGCTATTCCATTTCTACACATTTTTACAAGAAAATATTTATAATTTGGAGATATGCACAAGATGCAATGTTCATCACAATACAGTTTATAATGGTGAAAACTTGAAAGCAACCTAAATATTGAAAAGTAGAGGAGGATTGGTCATATAAATTACAGAAATCAACTCCATGGAAGACTATATAAGCATAAGTAATTATGTAGTTCTATATTATGAGAAATCGCATTGTTGATATATTAATAAGTTTTTGTTTGTTTGATTGGTTGGTCAGTTGGTTGGCTTTTTTTTTTTGAGACAGAATCTCGCTCTGCCACCCAGTTTGGAGAGCAGTGGCAAGATCTCGCCTCACTGCAAGCTCCATCTCCTGGGTTCATGCCATTCTCCTGCCTCAGCCTCCCAAGTAGCTGGGACTACAGGTGCCTGCCACCATACCTGGCTATTTTTTTTTTTTTTTGTATTTTTAGTAGAGGTGTTAGCCAGGATGGTCTCGATCTCCTGACCTTGTGACCCGCACGCCTCGGCCTTCCAAAGTGCTGGGATTACAGGCGTGAGTCACTGCGTCCAGGCAATATGTTTTTTAAAAATGCCACAGAACCCTAGAGTGTGATTCAAATTATGTTTAAAACACACAGAGGTAGCCCTTGTATATATATATATCTGTGGGGAAAAAAATATGGAAAAATAGCCCTCAAAATACTGTAACGAATATAAAGACCAAATTCCTCCTAGGGTCTCTACTCACTCTCATTCATTACTGAATAATATTGGATAGACCGTTTATATATTGCCTCTTTCTATTTAAAAAGACATTAACCTTCTCCATTAATTTCTAATACTTTCCATCTAGACATCTGTAAATGTGAGGTATTAACATACTCTGGAGTGTTTTCCAATACCTACAATCAACTCTCGAACTCAATGGACACCAGCTGGGTGTTCAACAACTTAATTCAATTCTGATAGTAACCACCCAGCATTAGCACAGACCCTACAGCTTAAGAGCTCAGTCCCACAAAACCGCCCCCTGCTTCAAATGTCAGTTGCAAGTCCTGGGCCTCCTGTGCTTCGGGCCAGCCAGACATAAATGGGAGCATCCTATGAACCCCTCCTAAAGTTCCATAACTTGTTAGAATGACTCACAGAACTCGGGAAGACACTTAACTTACATTTACCAGTTTATTATAAAGGATACAAATGAACAGCCAGAAGAAGAGGTACACAGGCAAGATCTGGAAGGGTACAGAGTACAGCAGTTTCCATCCCCATGGGGTACTCCACGCTCCCACTGCGTGGACGTGTTCACCAAATTGGAAACTCATCAAATCTCATTTCAAGAGTTTTTATAGAACTTAATCTCCAGTCTTCCCCACCCCCTCCCTGGGGGACTGGAAGTTCCAACCCTATAATCAATTGGTCTTTCTGGTGACCAGTCCCACCTTGCTGCTATATAGGGGCCCCACCCTAAGTCACCTCATTAGTATAAACTCAAGTGTAATAAAAAGGGATTCAATAACAAAATATACTCCTCTCACTCGGGAAGTTCTAAAGGATTTTAAGTGCTCTGTGCCAGGAACCAGAGATAAAGACCAAATATATTGCTTATGATAGCACACATACTTAGAAGGATGATCACTTATGGGAAATTGTATAGAAAAGGGTAACTGGTAGCATTTTCTAACCTCGCTATGAGTAAGCTACAACTCCATATTCTCTGTAATTGTACAGAAGCTAACATTTTTGGGCCACACTCTTTCTTTATCGATAAGAGATCTCTTGAGAGATTGAGTAAAGGGGGACTCTGCACATTCCCCCAAATTTCTTTTCTTCCTTTTATGAAAACGAGTAAGACTTGAGAGTGGTCCTGTACCTCTAAATGAGGACCACGAAAAATGGAATATGAAGAGGAGACTGCAGTGTTCCTTATGTGTATAGTGAAGTGCAGGAAACAAAATAGCAGTACAACAGTGATAAATACAACTAGGCCCCAGCCTTTGGCAAGGACCTTGATGTACATTTTCTCATTTGTTTTTTGCAGCAACTCTGATTGGAAGGTACTTTTAGTCCATTTAACAGCTAAGAATACTGGACTTTGGAAAAGTTAACTTGTCCTAGATTTATCATAAATGGCATACACAAAATTCGAATCCTGATCTGATTCTCAAGCTCTCAAATATCACAATGAACTAGAAAAAAACAAATGCAAATTGGTACCCTGGCAGTACTGTTCTTGCCCTATGTCCCAAGATTCCAAAACTTTTATAATCTGAAAGTTTGCTCTTCTCACACACCTGAGCATGTGATCGCTCCCTTTCTCCTGTGTCAGGTGGTCAAGTAGAAGAATAATAATTTCCTCAGGTGCAGTAGGTGATGTCTTTTGGCCAAGTCATTTCTATTCTCAAAACTCCTCAATGGCTCCCCACCACTGTATCAGTTAGGATTAAGTCTGTCTGCTTGTGATAGGCAAGCTACAATAACACCAGGAATTATTATTTTATTCAAATGAGTTTGGAGGCCGGGTGTGGTGGCTCACACCTGTAATCCCAGCACTCTGGGAGGCCAAGGCGGGTGGATCACCTGAGCTCAGGAGTTTGAGACCAGCCGGAGCAACATGGTGAAACCCCGTCTCTACTAAAAATACAAAAATTAGCCAGGTGTGGTGGCATGCACCTGTAATCCCAGCTACTCAAGAGGCTAAGGCAGGAGAATCACTTGAGTGGGTAGGTGGAGGTTGCAGTGAGCCAAGACCCTGCTGCTGGACCCCAGCTCAGGTGACAGGAGTACAATCCTGTTTAAAAAAAGAAAAACCAAAAAATTAGTTTGGAGGCAGGCAGTTTAGAGGGGCATGTTGGCTTCAGTCATCAGGGACTCAGGCTTCTCCTATCTTTCTGCTTCATCCTTAGAATTTGGTTTTCATCCTCTGGGTCACTTGTGGGACCTGTATGGTTGCTGGAGAATCTAATAGCAGAAATGGTGAAAGGGGTATCCCCAGATGTCTGTTCCCCTTTAATAGACTTCCCTGAAAGGCACACATAACATTTCCACTTGTACGTCATTGACCAGAACTTAATCGCATAGCCACGCCTAACTGTAATGGAGACCAGGAAATGTCTTCTATTTAAACATATTGTTGCCCCTAATATTTTAGTTGTTTTACTAATAAAGTAGAAGTGAATGGATATTAGGCAGGCATTTAACAGTCTCTGCTACAACTGCCTATGGAATTAAACACAAATTTATATCGACAGACTCTAGCACCATCCTACCTAATTGGTCTTGTATCTGACTCTTTAGATGCTATTCCACATTTTTATGTCTCTTCTTCTTTTTTTTTTCCGAGACAGAGTCTCACTCTGTCGCCCAGGCTGGAGTACAGTGGCGCAATCTCAGCTCACTGCAAGCCCTGCCTCCCAGGTTCACGCCATTCTCATGCCTCAGCCTCCTGAGTAACTGGTGCTATAGGCTCCTGCCACCACGCCCGACTAATTTTTTGTATTTTTGTAGTAGAGACTGGGTTTCGCCGTGTTAGCCACAATGGTCTCGATCTCCTGACCTTGTGATCTGCCCGCCTCGGCCTCCCAAAGTGCTGGGATTACAGGAGTGAACCACCGTGCCCAGCCTATCTTTATGTCTCTTCTTATACTGTTCCCTTTACATGGAATATTTTCCCTTTCCTCTTACCATCAGCCTCTTACCTATCCTTTTGAGGAACACTTGATGTGCTGCTTGAAGTCATGTCTGATCTTCCCAACTGATTTGATCACTCCCACCTTCAAACTCTCACAAAATGGCTGACATACCACTATCTTTGTGTCATTTCGCTGCTCTAAATCTTCAGTATCTTTTTATTTTCTCATAGAACATCTCTGAAACGTACTCAGGTGGCAGGGCACCAAATAGTCTCGTTCTCGAGAAAGCATCACGAATGGAAAGATGTTCATTTAATTAATTGATTCAGTCAACAAATAATTATAGTGACCCTATTATGCACATACACTGTGCTAGGTGCCTGGTACATGTTTAAAAGTAAGAAGTTGTCAAAGCAAGCTTTATAGTTTCTTTCTGATTTTTTTTTGTTGGGATTTATTTACTATTTTTATGTATTTTTATGTCTCAGTGCTTGTTTATAGCTAAACAAGAGCAAAAAATCAAAGATTTCAAGAAAGCATATGTGAAAACCCTAAATAAAATATTTTACTCATTAATCAATTGATTTCTTTCTGTGAATTGGGAAAATAAAGTGACTATTTGATTTTACCAATAAAACCCCTTGATGCAAATCAAGGCACACTAATTTCACAAGAATCTAGCATGAGAACCACCACAGTGAGTCTAAACTTTACCCCTTCAATGTTCCCTCAAATCTGTATCTTTCCAAAGATTCTCTCTTAGGTTGTAATATTACACAATACTATGCCTCAAATATCAATTAAAAGTAATGGCAAAAGCTGCAATTACTTTTGTGTCAACCTAATATATGTTGAAGACCTCAGATTATTTATCTCCAGCACCAGACTCCTCTTAGCTTCAAAACCAAATAATCAAATACCTACTGAACACTTCTTTTACAAGCCAAATAGGGAAAAGATCAACTTTCCCACAAAAGATGGGTAAAGAACAAGAGTAGAAAGGACAGAAGAAAGTTGAAAATGGCCAGTAAATTTATGAAAAACATTGACTCATCAGAAATCAAATAAATATAAGTTAAAACAAAAATTAAAATATTAATACGATTTTCCCCAGCTAAATTGACAAAATGTGTAAGAAATGATAATATCTAATGTTTGATGGTAGGAGGGTTTAGAGCTCTCATATATAGCTTAAGGGAGAATAAATTGTGAGAGATTGAATATATAAAGGGACAATGGCCAGACCATATATTAAAATAGAACCCAGACGCACAGTCTGGAGCAAGCTGCAGCAATTGCCCAGGAAACCAAGCCATTGTCTACAATAGACAACCCAGGAATCTAGCCTGACAGTCAAACTGCCATCTCTAGTAACAATCCAGGAAACTTAACTGTAACCTCTGAAACAATCAGCCTAAAATGACGAGGACTTTATTAGTAGTTGACAACTTCCTTAATTTTTACCCTCACTTCCAACTAACGCCACCCAGAGAAAACCAAATATCCACCCCTAACCAATTACGTAGGTTGCCCCACTTCTAGTTAGCCCATCTGCAGCTTTCTCATGCCAGCAGCCTCCAACCAGGGCCTACCTGAAGCCTTCCCTTTTTCCAGCTTCCCACTCTTGTGCTTGTCTTTGAATCTCTGCCACAGTGCAAGTGCTAATGGCTGACTCCCTTTCTAGAGCAAGCTCTGAATAAATCCTCAATGGCATTTCTCACTTGAATGGTTTTTATTTCTACAGTTGATACCACCTTGTATTAGAGCATTTTCTAAAATTATGCACAGGTATGTTAATTAGATGTACTTAAAGTATGCAACAAAATATAATGATTATATACATTACTTTTCATAGGATGGAATTATAAAGTGAAATCATGTTTTATTAAAATCATGTTTTAGAAGAATATTTTGCAATGTTATTGGGAAACAATCTTGAAATATGACTAAGTAAAAAAAGTAAATGATAAAACTTGGTAATATGATCTTTGCTGGAAAAAGTTTTTAAATACAGAGAGAGAAAGAGAGACGGGAAAGGAGGAAGAGAGAGAGAGGGAGAAGAAAAAAGAAAGGCATATATCTAACAATCATAATCTAAGTGGAGAAATCATGAGTGGTTTTAGAATTTTATTTTATAATTTATTGTATTTTTCCAGTCATCTATCATGAACACATAGTACTTTTGTAATTAGAAACATGTAATTTAAAAAAATCTAATGTGGTTGCTCAGGGAAATTTCCAATAAGCTATGTCTTAAAATGACATTTAGAATATTAGAAGGTAACAGGTTTCAGAGGGTACAGTTTTGGAAAACTAAACTGCAAAATAAGCTGAGGCTGTCCAAATTTGCTAAAGATAACATCAATATTCTTTTAGCTTTTTGGTACAGTTAATTAAATAAAGGCTAAGATTATAGCTTGGAGTTAGTAGTGTAATGTGGTGTAAATTTGCTTGTCGTTAGCTGTCAGACTTTTAGATTGAGAAAGGTAGCAATCTAACAAGGAATGGAAGCTGAAGATTGGGAAAATAATCTGCAATGCATCCCCTAATTAGCAAGGGCATAAGAGTGAATTATTTTAACTTTCTCTTTCCACTTCGCTGATTTTTCAAGTTTCCTGAATTTATAAATGCTATTTAATAATGGAAAATATAGAAGCCATTCATATTGTTTAAGCAATGAAATAATTCTATTGTCATGAATAAAATGGCTATAATTTGAGTTAGTAAACTGTTTCAGACCTACGAAACAAGTATATGATACAGATCCTTGAAACTAGTGAGCCACTCTACAAATAAAAGGTCTTAGGTCTGTTTTCTGAAGTCTATCAACAATTTTAGGTCCTATAGACTAAGAATGAGAGTTGAATCTTACCTTTATCTCCATATGTTTTTTGTTTTGTTTTGTTTTGCTTTTGTTTTGTTTGTTTTTTGAGACAGAGTCTTGCTCTATCACCAGGCTGGAGTGTAGTGGCATGGGCTCACTGCAACCTCTGCCTCCCGGGTTCGAGCGACTCTCCTGTCTCAGCCTCCTGAGTAGCTGGGACTACAGGAGTGCGCCACCACGGACTACAGGAGTGCGCCACCACGACCGGCTGCTTTTTGTATTTTTAGTAGAGGGGGATTTCACTATGTTGACCAGGATGGTCTCGATCTCTTGACCTCAGGGGATCCACCTGTCTTGGCCTCCCAAAGT
The DNA here is from genome assembly GCF_000951035.1 of Colobus angolensis palliatus. NCBI lineage: Eukaryota > Metazoa > Chordata > Mammalia > Primates > Cercopithecidae > Colobus > Colobus angolensis. The sequence goes on from NW_012115511.1 coordinate 3,869,721, forward strand.
GCTGGGATTACAGGCATGAGTCACTGCGCCCAGCCCTTTATCTCCATATCTTGAAGCTGGGAGAGGGTGGACTGATTATGTGCAAGAAAAAAAGCAGGTAATTTGACACAGAATCAGTGACTGTTAGGGTGACTACTCCTCAAACTTTAAAGTATATGCATATGACCGAGGGATATTATTAAAATCCAGATTGTGGTTAAATAAGTCTCTCAAAGGGCCCCAAATTCTTCATTTTTAACAAGCTCCTAGGTAGTCTTTGGACTACACTTAGAGTAGTTGGAGAGTACAAGACCACCTAGATAGGAGAGTCTCAAACTCTCACTTCACATGAGAAAATGGGGTTTGGAGTTCATATGTGAATTTCATCCTGTCCACTGGCCCAGCACGAACCTGCTAGTTCATAGTAGGTTTCTTCCTTTAATCCACCTTTCCACACCTGTGTCTCTTCCCTTTTCCAGTCTCTCCAAAAGGAAAGAGGCTGATAATATTTTATTGTAATCAACAGAGTATACTGAATGCGGAACAAACTTGGGGAATTGAGAGTTTCTATGGTTAAATGAGCAAAGGAAAATCTGTAAACGTTGGCTATATCTTTAATAAGACCCATAACATCCTTTTTGATAAAGAGAAAGAGAATAAACATTCTCATTCCAGAAAAGTAGAAAGGCCAGGAAGGCCCAGAGTGAATGGCCTTCAGCTTTGCTTGCTTAGCCGGCTTGACTTCTCACTGAAATAAAATGGAACCATAAAACAAAAATGCCCTTGTGGGTAAGACAGTGGCAATAATCCTGTTTTCCTTCTTCATCCCAATCTCATCTGTTCACCATAGAAGAGGAGACTGCCAAGTTGGAGAGGCTGTAGTCCTAGAGGTTTATGGGTGGCTGTCACTCATAATGGGAAAGAGAAAATTAGAGTTTGTGAGGAAAGTCAGAAAAGTAGAAGATCTCATTTTATCTCTCTTTCCCGTGGATACTGGACTGAGAGCTTCCATAGTCTTTTTGGTCTGTATTAAAGTCTTTCTGGGATCTGGAGTTCACCATGAGCAATGTTTGGCCCTGGACTGCTTTGCAAGATATTTCAGAAACTCTTGGGTTAGGTTTATACTTGCCCTAGGTTTATGCTTAGGACATTGGGTGATTGCTTATGGGTTTCTTTTCTCTTTTTCTTTTTTTTTTTTCAGATAGGTCTCACTCTGTTGCCCAGGCTGGAGTGCAGTGGCACCATCAAGGCTCACTGCAGCCTTAACCCCCACCTCAGCCTCCTGAGTAGCTGGGACTACAGGCGCACACCATTATGCCCAACTAAGTTTTGGTATTTTTTGTAGAGACAGGGTTTTGCCATGTTGTCCAGGATGGTCTCAAACTCTTGAGCTCATGAAATCTGACTGCCTTGGCCTCCCAAAGTGCTGGGATTACAGGTGAAAGCCACTACACCTGGCTGCTTATAGACATTTAAATACCCCAGGGTGGTCTATCCTGTCGGCTGAGTGATTAGCCCACTGGAAGAGGAACCCCAGCAAGGCTTGGAGGAAGAAGATGGAGGTAAGGCTGTTTAGGCCCTGGGGAGAAGACAGGTGTCTCAGAGATGATGTCACCTTGGCTTCTGGGCCATTGAGGAATCATGGGTTGAGCAAGCTACAGACAGAGTACTGAGTCCATGACTTCCTACTGGGTCAGACTCAATGAGGCACAGGGAGTCAAAAATGTACTGAGGCAACCACCACATGCTGCCATTTGCGATACCCTCTACTGGTCACCAGCTACTCCAGTGAACGGAAATTTTTAAATATCTGTCTTTGGATAAGGTGTTGCAGATTCCTGAGGATTAAGAAGCAGAATTCATAATGTTCAGAAACATGGAGAGAGGATCAGTCATTCTGAAGGCTGGAATTAATACAGTGGTTGCGCAGATTTTGACCAAAGACAACTTCATATTGTGTCTCCACTTGAACATTTACCTATTGAATATCCTCAACAAAAGTTTAACAATTAATTTATTAAACAACAGAGATTCTTTTTAAAATCAACGTTCATATGACAGGAGAAGACAACTTGAAGTAGCAAGCAAAAATAATAATATTATTTGTTGTTGTATAAATTTTCCCTGTCTCTCCACTGCAAAGACTGCTTTATATTCACTGAATGTACTTAAAGAGAGAGAGAGAAAAAAAGGACAAGAACACTTTTAGAGTAAGCAGCGTTTGGCAATCACAGAGACTTTGGCATCAGACAAGGCTGAATTCTGTTACTAGTTCTGCTTCTTAATAGCTGCATGACCTCTGAGCTACGGTATTCCCCCCTGTAAATGGTGATGATAGTAGGAATTGCTGCGAGGATTAAATGAGATAATTTATGCAAAGCTATAAACCCAGGGCGTGACATAGTAAGTCCTTAATAAACACTAGAATAACTACAGAAACAAGAACAACAATAAAATAAGCTATAGTATTAGCAATGGTTATGTTCAGATTCTTCAAAGCAGAACTCCATTGAGTTTGGAGACTTGGCAGCAGAAATGAGCCCCAAGAGGTCCGTCCCCTAGAAGAGATTTCCAGGCTCAGATGAAGCTAAAACTACATTTCCCAGAAGGCCCCGGGCCCAGGGTCTGGTTTCCTCTCATTTCCGGGTCTGTCATGTGATTCTCAGGTCGCGCCATGGCGGAAGCAGAGGAGCAGGTAAAGGGTGCAGTTGGTAGTTGAGGGCACAGGGATATGGAGACTAGGGTGGGCTGTTTGGGGAGGGTGGAGTGGAGTGGGTGGAGGTGCGGAGCTGCTGGAAGAGGGCAACGCAGGCCCGCGGCAGGGCGGGATGGGACGGCGAAAGTTGCTTTCGGAGAGCAGAGAGGATGCCAGCCCCGGGAGGGCACCTGGGGAAAGCGCACTGACACACCCCCGCCTTCGGGAGGCGGCCTTTCCTCGGGCCCCATCCCTGTGCCCTTTGCCCTGTGAAATTTTGGCATGAAGGTAGGCCAGGCTACCCCAGGGACTGACTGCCGGTGGGAGGCGGAAGAGAGGCCAGGTGATTGAAATTTACGTTGCTTTCCACTTGAAGTAGGACAGTAAGAACTAGGAGAGAGTAGACGATGAGTTTTGTTTTGTATCGGATTTAGGTACAGAACTGGAGCACTGTTGCGGTGCAGCAGGGATTAAGTGCATCGGTTCTGGAGCAAAAATGCCTGGGGTCCAAGTGCTAGTTCCTTTTCTTACTCAATGTGTTACTTTGAGCTACTGATTTAACTTTCTAGGGTAAGATGGGGATAATAATAGGACCGTCCTCAGAGTGTGGTTTAAGATGGAGAGCGTTTATACACAAAGTTAGAGTGCTTAGAACTATTGGGCTCAGTAAAAATTAAATGGAATTATTTGTTGCTGGCAGTATTCAGTCAACAACTGGCAATGTGGCACTGGAGTTTAGCGTAGAAATTAGTGATGGGAATACGAATTATTTTCATATAGCGGTAGTGGTAATCCCACGTTTTATGAAATGACGAAGTAAAATAAAAAAGACAAAAAAGAGAAGCAGACCAAAAGGGAGGCTAGAACTTGGGGGAGGTAACCTAAGTTTCCTTTTCAATGTTACTTCAGTTGGATACTGTTTTTCCTCACAAGTTGACAGGGCCGTTAGCAGTGATTGTCTCTAAACAGTGACTTGATGGGCTGTTTAGTGTCGTAAGACATTTACCTAGTTCAATAATTTTTACAGTTTTCAACATACTTCATTTGTTTTTAGTTCATAGTGAAAATTTGCTCTGCATATGTTTTACATATGCCAATAATTGAGACATTTGACTAGGCTGAAATTTGGTTTGGCTGGTCCTTGTGATAACAAGATAACAGAATCTCTTATCTAACACTAGAACCTCCCATTTCCATTCTAGCAGTTAAAAGGAAAACAATAAGAACGTATCATTTCATGACTGCCATTGCTCGTTTAAATAAGGACGAGATTGTTTTTCACATTGTGCATCTTTATTTCATGTTGAAATGTTTGTTTCATGGTTTGATTTAAAAGCAAAAAACTGAGTTTCATATGTTCTTCGATACAGTGTAATAGAAATGGAGAGAGTTGCCTTAGAAAAACCAGTGTTTTTTCTTCCCTTGAAAAAAACCTGTGAAATATTTACCACTGTTCAGTGCTGAAGAAGAATTTGACAAAGTTGTCGGATGTAAAAATGACGCATACAAAGTTAGGGATATAATAATGTTTCACATTTGTACATTATTTTCTAGTTTTAAAACCCTCCCATATTGCATTTGGTCTTCCTAAAAGAATTCTGTGAGGTAAATGTTTATTCTTATACATAGGTGAAACACCTCTGATGTTCCAGATTTTCTAGTGGCTTCTAATCTTATTCAGAGGAAAAGCCCCAGCCATTACAGTATTCCGGTTGCCCCACAGGGCCTTGACCCAGCTGCCTCTAGCCACCTTTTCTTGACCTCGTTTTCCCAACTACCCTGCTGTGATTCTGCATGAACTATACTGGCTTTCTTAGTCTTCAAAAAGCCAGGCAGGTTCCTACCTCAGGGCCTTTGCTCATGCTGTTCCTTTTTGAGGAACGCTGACGTTTACAGGCTTAATTCCTCATTTCCTTCATGTCTTTGTCCGAGTGTTCTTTTTCATTGCGACCTTCCCTGACCGTGCTTTGAAACCTTCCTGCATTATTTTTCTCTATAATGTGCATCACCGTTTGACATATTGTATTTTAAAATTTGTTATTTTTTTTCCCTGTATATTGCTGTGTACCTCTCACCACAGAGCTTGGAACATCATGACAAGGATTTATTCACTGTTGTATGTCCAACACCTAGCATATTGCTTGGTACTTAATAAATATGTGCTAAATGATTGACTTTTACTGATAAGCAAATTGAAATTCAGGCAACTTGAGTAACGTGCTCAGGCTTATATCTATAATATAAATCTCCAGTCCTCTGTCTCCAAAGCTCATGACTTTTCACTAGAATACCCTGCCTTTTTAAAATATATGTAGGAACCTCAGTCTAAATTGTTATTTTTAGTTTATAAAGTAAAATTAGCCCTTTTCATTTTAATGGTTTTCCCTCAAGCCATCATTCCACCTTTGATGCTTTAACAGCCAATATATAGTTGGAGTGGGCATTCTCCTCTCCAACGGTGTGAGTATCTTTCTTAAAAAGACCAGTGGTGGGCCAGGCACAATGGCCCATCCCTGTAATCCCAGCACTCTGGGAGGCCGAAGTGGGGCGATTGTTCGAGCCCAGGAGTTTGAGACAAGCCTGGGCAACATAGCAAAATCCTGTCTCTACAAAAATTACAAAAAGTAGTGAGGCGTGGTGGTGTGTGCCTGTAGTCCCAGCTACTTGGGAAGCTGAGGTGGGAGGATTGTTTGAGTCAAGGAGGTCGAGGTAGCGGTGAGCCATGATCATGTCACTGCACTCCAGCCTGGGCAACAGAGCAAGACCCTGTTTCAAAAAAAAAAAAAAAACCCCAAAACCGAAAAAAAAAAAAACAAAAAATTCCCCCCAGCAGTCTATTGTAAATGGCCGAAAGAAACAAACATTCACAGATTGTTTTTTTTCCTTTTTTTTTTGAGACAGAGTCTTGCTCTGTCACCCAGGCTGGAGTGCTGTGG
>NW_012115511.1:3875401-3884249 GCF_000951035.1 Colobus angolensis palliatus
CTGAGTTGTTTCACTTAAGATTTTTTGTTGTTGTATTGTTTTAATTGAGACAGGCTCTCACTCTGTTGCTCAGGCTGGAACACAGTAATGTGATCACAGCTCACTGCAGCCTTGACCTGCTGGGCTCAAGTGATTCTTCCGGGTTCAAGTGGTCCTCCCAAGTAGCTGGGACTACAGGTGTATGCCACCGCACCTAGCTAATATTCTTTTTATTTTTTCTGGAGATGAGGTTTCACCATGTTGGCCAGTCTAGTCTCAAACTCCTTACCTCAGGTGATCCACCCGCCTCGGCCTCCCAAAATGCTGGGATTACAGGCGTGAGCCCCTGTGCCTAGCCCAGATGTTTTTGTTTTAATGAAGAACATAAATGGGGTATTCACCCATTTACCTCATGTGCATACTTGAGTGGATTCTATATGAGGAAAAAAAAATTCCTTAGGTTTAATGTAATTTTTCTGAAAAGAGTACCCAGGTGTCTTTTTAGAATTGTACATACAGGAGATAGGAATCTAAGTGTGGTTTACTGGCATAGTTATCAAAGCCTGTATGGCTGATGCTAATAACATAATATTCAGCAACTCACAGAGATGAAAAGGATGTTAGAAGTCATTAAACTTAACCTCTAAGCCTCACTCTTCCAACCCCAGTGGTGTTAGGAAAGTTTATAATGTTGCGGGTGGTGAATGGAACATAACGAGTAGTTGATAATAGATGTTCAGTAAAGAAGTCAGAATACTGACTGATAATGTTAAAGCGGACTATGTCCACAAGAGAAGGATCAGTAGAGTAAGGGGACTAAAACCAGGAACTGTGATGGTGAGTGCAGAGGAGAAACATTTTAGAAGGTGGAACATGATACATGTCATTAACTCTCTGGACAGCTATCATGTAGTGGAATAATTGGTTTTTTTATGTAGTGCTAAGAACAAAAATGTTACTGTGGATTATTGTAGCTTCAAATGAATAAGAACTTTATGAGACTTGGATTGACATTAGGCTAAACAGGCTGCATTGAGATATAGAGGAGATTCTAATATTCATTGTGGTTAATGATACAAGTATAATAAAATTCTTAATTACAAGGAACATATCCCCATTTTACGCATGGCCTTTGAGGGCAAGGACTGTGTTGTCCTCCAGGCTGTACTTTGGAGGGTGCCAGCTACCTGTCAGGCTCTTGCTGATTTTTGATGAATGAAATTAAAATTATTTTAAACACTAAATTTACATTTATCCTGCTATCCAACTTGTATTGAGTAATATATGCGTCTGATCTTCCTTAAAATGTTCGTTTTTTCTTCTTGAAAATATATTAGTTATATCTAAAATGTCCTTGCCCCATTTTTTCTTGTTCTTTGTTTATCTCATGGATTGTTGTAAAGTGCTTACATTCAGTGTCAGCATATTAGTTGTAACCTTTTATTGCTATTGATATCTATAAGTACGTTAAGTAAATCTTCATTTTGCTGACCTCTTTGAGGATGCATGGCATCAGCAGATTCTCTCTTTCACTGGACAGGTGAGAGATTAGCAGGATCAAGTCAATTTTTCCCTTTTTGCTTTGTTTCCTTCAGAGCAGCAAGATTCATTGTCTAGCAAGAGGGAAACTGTGTTAAATGGCAGAATTTGTCTTAGTGGTAATGGTTTAAAGAGTGCATGTAAATTATACAGCTAGTTTACACAGGGTCTGATAGGTACCACTGCAGGATATTCTTTTTAAAAAGCTGTTTTAGCAAGACAATCATTTTAACTCAACCAGATTAATAGCATGATAATTAATAACACAAGAACTTTTCAGTATAAAAATTGGCTTGTAGATAACATGAGATGGCAGTTTCCTCTTGCCTTCTGAGATTAGTGAGGCTGCTTTGCCAGATGGGTTTCCATTATTAACAAGGGAGAGAGTCTTCCAGGGCCTCAAATGACAAGTTCCCGGGGTAATTTGTTTACCTGTTAACTCTTTGAGGGAGAGCAGCAGGATCTGCCTGCCAGGGTGTGGAGAAGTTACAGGAGACAGGTGATAGTCAGAGCATGTGGTCCTCTAAAGTATAGTTTTAGATTCTCTTCCAAAACGGGCAGATGGGTGGTGGTAGGAACACAAGGATTCTTTCCCCTTGCAAATGATTGTTATTCTTTTATCATCTCTCTCTTCTGACCATTTTCTTTTTCTGTGCTTTGTAGGAAACTGGGTCCCTTGAAGAATCTACAGATGAGTCTGAGGTAAGGTGGTGACTCAGGAGCCCTCGGATTTGTAGCTCACCATGTTGTTCTCTTGAGTTGCGCTGCTTTGCTCAATGCAAATGCTAAATGCAACATTTGCAGGGGCCAAGGGTGTAAAGCAGGGCCGTAGGTAACTAACTGAGCCTTGGGGAAGAGCTTTTAATATGCCAGTTATTTTAAAAAAGATTAAATGGATTAGCTTAAAAAACAAGAAAAGGAACAAAAAGTTTTCATCTGGAACAATATTTTAACTTGAAACATGTTGGCAGTGGGAAAATTGATACAAAGTTTTAGAAATTTATCTCAACACTTTAACATCCCCCTTGCCTGCTTTTTAAAAATAGCCACTTTAGGTTTTCTTTGTTCTTTTAATGAATGTGATATGTTTATTGGTATAATTTTTGAATCATTGAAATTGGAGTTTGCTTCTTAAAAAGAACTACCTTAAAAGTTGTTAGGGTTTTGTGATAAAAATAGTTTCTTAAGGAGAGTAATATATAAGGAACGACTTTTTAAAAAAATTGTTTTCAAGTCTGCATAAGAAATGTTTAAGTATAAGTTTTTTTTTTTTTTTTTTGCATTTCACAGTAGGAAGCCATTGAAATCTGATGGCGGCAGTAGGGCTTTATTATATCATTTTTTTTAAAGCTAAAAGTGTATAAAAATGGAGAACATTGGGCTGGGCTGGGTGTGGTGTGGTGGCTCATGCCTGTAATCCCAACACTTTGGGAAGCCAAGGTGAGTGGATCACCTGAGGTCAGGAGTTCGAGACCAGACTGGCCAACATGGTGAAACCCTGTCGCTACTAAAAATACAAAAAAATTAGCCAGGCATGGTGGTGGGTGCCTGTAATCCCAGCTACTCGGTGGGCTGAGGCAGGAGAATCACTTGAACCCAGGAGGCAGAGGTTGCAGTGAGCCGAGATTGTGCCATTGCACTTCGTTCAGCCTGGGTGACAAGAGGGAGACTCCATCTCAAAAAGAAAAAAAAAAAAAAGGAGAAAATAAACTGTTCTATTGAACTTTTTAGAAAACTTGACATAATTTTTTTTCTTGGTATCATGTATCATGAATGCCAGTAATCTCCAGAATTAGCAACACAAAACTAAACGTCTCCACATTATCTTTCCTGAGTATTGTTGTTTCTTGATGATTGCTCCCCTCCCCCTTCATTTTCAGAAGAACCAAAATAGTGACATCTGCACTGAGTTATTGTGATATAAAACAGCTCAGAGGATCTAAAACTAAAAACACTTTTTAGATATGAATGAAAAATTTTTTAATAAGTCTTTGGGAAATCCTTGCTTTTGCCTAATATGGTAAAGGTAGTTGTCAAAAGTAACTACATATATATTTTATAGTTTACAGAAAAACGAATACCCTGCATTCTGCCTGGAAATCTTCTAACCAGCAGTTTTACTTAGCTCCAAAACGATTTATAGTTGACCTTCATAATCACAGATGCCCAACAGTATTTGTCCATATCTTTCTTACGAATAACATTCTGCTTGAAGTCTGGTTGTTTGTGTATTTGTCTTATCTCTCCTAGAGATTGCTGAGTCCTCAAGAATAAGAACAAGAACTTACTCATGTCTGTATCTTCCACAGGGCTAGTGCTTTCTAGGTACTAAGTGTTTAAGTGTTTAAATGAATTTATTAAGGGGAAAATAGCATTTCAAATTGTCAAATTGTAAATTAGTAGGATTTGCATGAAATTATTTTATGTTACTTGAACCTTTTGTAAGTTATTAATTCAGATGTAATGTGGATTACATCTCTCCTGTAATGTGGATTACATTCTATACTTTCTTTACTCTTGCCTGCTCCCCAGGTACCCTTTGATCTTTCCTACTCAACCAGCCTGGACCCTGGTCCATTAAAGTATTTCCACGATTAGACCATCTATTTCTTAACTGAGAGTTTCTACTTTGAATTCTCCTTCTGCATTTTAGAAATTAGGGGAATTCTGTCCTTATTGTAGATTACTTATGGATTATTAGATGTCACATTTGTCATGTATATCCCCATGTGATTATGTTACAATAAAAATCAAATCAACACAAATTTGCGTGCCTCAATTTTCTTGCCTGTAAACTGGGAATTTTACTCTCTAAAATTTGTGAGTATGAAGTATGTCAAAACTTTTGTGAGTATAAAGTATGTAAAAGTGGCTAGGTTGAAATGGTCGTATAAATAAGACAGAGGTTAATCATCGAAACCTGGACTTGGCTTACGTATGCCCAATTCTTTTTGGAACAGTTTGGCTAAGATAGATATTTTAAAGGCAGCGTTACTACTAACTAAAGGAAAAACAAAACCCAAACAAGAAGTTTTAAAAGTATAGACGGATTTTTAGAGGGCACACTCTCCCATCCTGTAACTAAATGTAGTCACAAATTAGTTTTGCTGGACTTGTGGATTGCTTTGTTAGTTTTTCCACTTATTTTCACCTGAGTTGGTCAGCTAGTGGCCAGTTCACTAGTTGATTATTAGTAGCCTCCCCCACACCCACATTAACACCTTGGAGAGAGGACACTCATCAGATCAGGGGCTTCTGTGTCTCATGCTGCTTCCCATTCATGGCTGTGCAGTCCCCTGTTGCCTCTGTTTCTTCTTGATGCCTGGGCCTCCTTATGGTTTTTTGTTGTTGTTGTTGTTGTTGTTAAAAACCGCTTGTGATTCCAGGCTCTTATTTTAAACCTACTGAATCAGAATGTGTGAAGATGGAGTGTGTTAGTGGGTATTAGCTAACTCCCCAAACTGAGTTTTGATGATTCTGATGCAAAGCCAGATTTGGGACTGGGTCATCGGGTCGCCACGTTTGTCCTTTTTTCCACGCTGGGGCAGACATCAAAGCTTTTCTTCATTTGCAGAATAACATGAGTGCAGTAGCTGAGCCCGGTGGGTCGAATGGGCTTGGTAACCTGAGTCCTCATCTTTCCTACTCAACTAGTGTAGTCCCTGAGTATCTAAAACTGGCCACAACTCCTTTGAGGTTTTTGAAATTGAAGCTCTGTGACAACAGAGATATCACATACATACCACACAAAATATTTCCTCCTTCCTGTGCCTATATCAGACAGTGCCTATATCAGAACTCCCTTTCTTATTATGCTCAGCTAGGGCACACAGTTTGTTGGAAAGAGAGAGAAGGTGGCAGTACCTCAGTGAGTGTTCACATGTACCTCCAGGCGTAGATGGAGATAGATGATTTCTTGGAGCCTGGTCTCTGCTTGTTTTTTTCCTGCTACACAGAGCCAGGTGAGCCTTCTTGCAAAGTTTGGAGTGTACTTCCTCAGGCCCCAGCCTACCATTTCTCCCCCAAATTCTGTTTTTCTTTCCCAACAGTACGTGGGCACTTACAATTCTGAGGACTTCACAACCCAGGCAAGTCCTGGATCCTCTCTCTCCTGGGCTGACAGTCTTCCTTTTCACCACTCCTGACCTCTGAGGCCAGCTGGGCCAAGCCTTCTCCCAGGCCACTGTCATAGGGTTCTGTGCTGATGGGAGGATTAGGGGTGGGGGTTGGTTAAAAGCCTGTATTAGAGAAGTCTTCTAGGAGCTTAAGTAATTATTGGAATTGCTGCATCCTTGTTTGATGCTACTTTCCTGCAGTTCCCTTTCTGTAACTGTCCTACAGTTCATAAGCTAATAATTCAGATGTGAATCTGGAGAAAATATGCTGGATATTGCTCATAAGGGAAAGGCAATATATGGAGGAGGAAGAATATTGTTCTAGATTGGCAGCTTATCTCATCATCATCACCAGCAACATGTTTTTCCAGTAGGATACTGGGAGACAAAGAGGGCAAAGCCTTTGGGTTTATCCACAGCATATATATAATGAGAACTAGTAGGACAAGGCATTTAATATTAGGTGCTAACTGAGGGGTATGGGAAGAAATGTAAAAACCAAGCTCTGATGTTGAAGAGAGAGTAAAGCTCCTTAGGCTGAGTGCCTGGCAACCCCTCCCTGGGGTATCCCCGAGAGGTCCACTGAGCCTGTAGAGCATTCCATCAGGATGAGTGCAGGATAGGGCCAGGGGCCTTCTAAATGGAGGGAATGACATGAGGAAAGTGCAGAGCAGGCAGCACAAACTCAGGCGGGCAGGTGGTGGTGCACATGAGCAGGAGTGCCTTGGTGTTGGAAATTGGGAGTGGTGGGGGTGGTGGAGTACATTCTGTCCTGGGTGTATGTTATGTGGAACTGTGGATCCTATGTAGACATACAGTCAGAAGTACAGGTTTTTATATGGAAGCTTTTTTAAAAACACCACCCAGGCCAAACAAAACACCTGCAGGCCATATCCAGACCCCAGGCCACTGATTTGCCACTTGTGGCATAGAGATAGAAGCAATATCTCGGCGAGGGGTCCTCCAGTGTGGCTGGAGGGTCTCAGGTTTGTGGAGAGAGTGGGGAGTGAGGCTAAGGGTCTGTTGGGGGCCAGACTGGGAAGGATTTTGACTGCTTTGCTGGGGAATCTGAAAGCTATTCTTCAGGCTGGGGCACTACTGAGGGTTGTTTGAGGAGGGCAGTGGCCATTTGGTCTGTGCTTTGGGAAGATAATCCTGATGGCAGGTGATGAGTGTATTAGGCCATATGTCAAGGCACAGAAATCATTAGGTAAAGCTGTTTGGGTAGGTGATTGGGCTTCAGGGATTGGTTGGCAAAAGAAAGGTAAAGTGAAATGTTTCTGAGTTTAGCTGTCAATCTGTTACCCAGAATTGGCCCAGCTAGACATTTGTATCACTGGGTATCTTCCAGCCTATCACTTTTACTTTGATCAGAATAGCACTTTTTTTTTTTTTAATTGTAGTAAAATATTCATAGCATAAAATTACCATTTTAACCATTAAAAAAGTTGAAAACATTTTTTTGTAGAGACAGGGTCTTTCTATATTGCCCACGCTGGTCTCAGATTCCCTGGCCTTAAGCAGTCCTCTTGCCTCAGCCTCCCCAAGTGCTGGGATTACAGGCGTGAGCCACCCCCACCTTAATCATTTTTAAGTGTATGATTCAGTGACATTAAATATACTCACATTGTTGTGCAACCATCACCACTGCTGTAGTTTTAATGTTTGTCCACCTAAAATCTCATGTCCCCCGTATTAGAGGTGGGCGGTGTTTGAGTCATGGGGGCAGATCTCTCATAATGGCTTGGTCCCATCATTGAGACAGTTAGTTCTCTCTATTAGTTCCCACGAGAGCTGGTTGTTAAAAAGAGCCTGGCACCGCCCCATTGCCCTCTTTTGCTTCCTGTCTTGCCATGTGATCTCTGCATATGCCAGCTACCCTTCAACCTACTGCCATGAGTAGAAGCAGCCTGAGGCCCTCATCAGAAGCAGATGCTGGTGCCGTGCTTCTGGTACAGACTGCAGAATCATGAGCCAAAAAACACTCTTTTCTTTATAAATACACCAGCCTTAATTAGGTGTTCCTTTAGAGCAATGCAAATGTACTAAGACAACCACTCTGCCTCTCTAGCACTTTTAGTCCTCACAAACTGAAATTCTGTACCCATTTAACAATAACTCCCCATCACATCCTCCCTCTGCCTTTGGTAACCTCTGTTTTATTTCTGTGTTATATAAGTGGAATCGTGTAATATTTGTCTTTTTGTGTTTTGCTTATTTCACTTTGAAAACAGCATAATTTTATAACATATCTTCAGGATTTGAAGTTAGATTCTTTAAATGAGAGTATGAAGCTTTAAAAAAGTTTGAAAACCACTGACTCATTCTCAAATTGTTACCTTTCTCAAAGTTCAGCCTTCTTGGATTTCTTACTGAGGACATTTACTTTATGTCTTCTTGTTTGCCTTTCTGTCTCTCGAACGTTAATTAGAGGGCTTGATGAATGAACGAAGCTGAGAAATAACAGACCAGCCTAATTCTTGACATCACTCATGCATTGCTTTGGTAGGATTGTGGAAACAAGTTTTTTTTAAGGTCACCTATCTGTGTGAGATGATCGTAGTGGTTCTGAGGGCAAGTCTCAGTTTCCTAGAGTAAATGTTCTCCAATTCCATAGCCAAAGAAGCTACTCTCAGGGCCCAGTTTTCCCTGAAGATTCAGATCTCAGATCTTCATGCCTCAAGGTGTCAAATTCTGGGACTGCATGCTTTCTGATATGGAGAAAGAGTGTAATTTGATTTTGAGTTTTTAGATTGAAATTGCTGGTTGGAGACTTATGCTTTTTCTTTTTAAATTTATATAAATGTAAGGATTACAGGTGCAATTTTGTTACATATATTGCATAGTGGTGAACTCTGGGATTTTAGTGTCACTATCACCTGAATAATATATATTGTATCCATTAAATAATTTTCTTATCATCTACCCTTCCCAGTCTCCATGGTCTGCCATTCCCTACTTTTTGTCCACGTGTACATATTATTTAGCCTTTACTTATAAGTAAGAACATGCGTATTTGACTGTTTCTGAGTTGTTTCACTTAAGATTTTTTGTTGTTGTATTGTTTTAATTGAGACAGGCTCTCACTCTGTTGCTCAGGCTGGAACACAGTAATGTGATCACAGCTCACTGCAGCCTTGACCTGCTGGGCTCAAGTGATTCTTCCGGGTTCAAGTGGTCCTCCCAAGTAGCTGGGACTACAGGTGTATGCCACC
>NW_012115511.1:3884314-3962324 GCF_000951035.1 Colobus angolensis palliatus
TTACTCTTGTTGCCTAGGCTAGAATGCAATGGTTCAGTCTCAGCTCATTACAACCTCCGTCTCCTGGGTTCAAGTGATTCTTTGGCCTCAGCATCCGAAATAGCTGGGATTACAGCTGCCCGCCACCATGCCCAGATAGTTTTTGTGTTTTTAGTAGGGACAGGATTCCACCATGTTGGCCAGGCTGGTCTCCAACTCGACCTCAGGTGATCCGCCTGCCTCAGCATCCCAAAGTGCTGGGATTATAGACATGAGCCACCGTGCCTGGCCCAAGCATAATGTAATTGGCTTATCAGTTTTCTAGATGGACTGAGAAGAAGTACATTTTTCCTTTTAATATTTTGTTTCACTCAGAGGAATGAAAATGTACCTGTGATAACCTGCTGGAAATACACACTGACATGACTCTAGCCATGATAATCTATTACATTTGGGTTGATATTGCATAAGCTTATGTGATTTTTGTTGCTTTTCCAAGGAAAAGTTGGGTTTGTGCATGTTTCTGTAGAGAACAGCTTATATATCAGGGATGACCAATCTTTTGGCTTCCCTGGGTCACATTGGAAGAAGAATTGTCTTGGGCCAGACATAAAATATACTAACAATGGTTGATGAACTAAAAAAAATTGCAACAAAAAATCAAACAATGTTTTAAGAAAGTGTATGAATTTGTGTTGGGCTTCATTTAAAGCCATCCTAGGCCACATGAGGCCTGGGGGCCATGGGCTATATATTATGTCATTGCGTAGTCATGGTTTCTAACATTTTCATTGATAAGGACTTCCATTACTGTGGGGCTCCTGGTAAGGCATTTCTTGAGTTTACTTATAGATAGGGTATATTTGTTAATTTCTCATAGAGTATTGAAAAGCATTTTAGGTTACCTTATTTTAGAAATCTCTGGTTAACTAAGATTCTAGTGTTCCTAGAATCATTGGTATGGAATCATACAGTGTTGGAACTCTGTCCAGGAATTTCATTTTACAGGTGAGGAGGGTGTTGGCAGCCACCTAAATCTAAATCTTTCCACACATGCTCCAAATACTAAACAGCTCAACAAGGAGAGCAAATAAAAGCACACACAATCTAGGCCTTCCGGTGTAATTAGCAAACGGGGAGTAACACAAACTTCAGTGCAAGTAGGGAAATAAACATCCAAAGCCAGCAGAATCGGCTCTGGAGTTGACGCTGGAGCCGATAGTCAGATGGAGACTGGGTAGAAATGAAGAGAGTACAGCTGAGACCCAGCCGAGGCAGAATGCACGTAAAAATCATCCTTAGTGAGAAGGGGGCCCCATTCTTCGTGGGGAAATACGAGAACAGATGTGAGACTTGGTAGATTTGGAGAATTTAAAGAAAGGAGCTTGAAAGTATGTGGGGCTTTAGGTGACAGAGTTGGATGGTGTTGCTTTTGGGAGAGATGGGGGAGGCATCCCTTAGAGGCTTGGCAGTGAAAGAAAAAGACAAAGCAGAGGAAATTAAGGGTGCCCAGAGACAAAGAACATCATCAGATCAGGAGACCTACTACTCACCACAAAAGGATGCCACTTAGAAAAGAAAATGCAGAAACCTGGTAAACCACACAGATGCCTCACCCCTTCTTCCCTAGTAGCATCTAGTACTGCTATCCAGGAAAATCCAAGTCATTTAAAAATGAATTGAAATGACAGGTAACATCCGTAAAAAGCTGCTATAGGAAGAAAATAGAAATTTCAGTAGCAGAAAACAATAACATAACACTCCATCATGAGTAGAATATCTATAAACAAGCATTTGCAGATACAGTAAACTACCTTAACATATTTTTTGTTTTGTTTTGTTTTGTTTTATTTGTTTTGTTTTCTTTTTTGAGACAAAGTCTCACTTTGTCACCCAGGCTGGGGTGCAGTGGCATGATCTCAGCTCACTGCCTCGACCTCCCAGGTTCAAGCAATTCTCATGCTTCAGGCTCCTGAGTAGCTGTGATTACAGGTGTGTACCAACACGCCTGGCTCACTTTTGTATCTTTAGTAGAGACAGGGTTTTGCCATGTTGGCCAAGCTGGTGTCAAACTCCTGGCCTCAAGTGATCTGCCTGCCTCGGCCTCCCAAAGTGTTGGGATTACAGGCGTGAGCCACTGTGCCTGCCCACAGTAAAGTACCTTAAATCAGATATTTAAAAACTGTATTAGAAATGGACAAAGAAACTAGGAAGTTAGGGAATGAGAGTTGGCCAAACTGAGGAGAGAAATGGAAGGAAAAGGTAGTTATTTTAAGGTTGAAGAAAGTGAGACCCAAATGTGGCGTGATTGTCTAACGTCCTACAGCTGATGAGTCGGAGAAAGGGATTCCAACTCTGGGCTCTTTCCATTGTCTTGCTGTCTAGCCTCCAGTGCCTGCTGCTTTGGATAGTGCTAAAGGACTGGAGGTGGACCCTCGTTTGTCACTTGGCCATACCTTGTGCTTTTTGTGTGACCTGGGCATAGCACTTACCTCCTGTATTCTTCAGTTTCCTTGTGTGAAAAATGGGGCTTGTTGCTTGCCTTGTATGGTTGCTGTGAAGATTACATATGATTAATATTCATAAAGCATCTTGTATAGAGCCTAGCACATGGAAAGCACTTGCTAAATATTAATGACCTTCAGTTTATATTTTAGATATTGTCATGGTGGCTCATTTTCCAACTTGGTGCTTCAGCCTGAGGGCTTAGAGATTCCTCCCCTACTTCCCCCCGCCCGACCTCCGTGCCCCCTGCTGCCACTAGCTCTATGAAAGCATTTACTCTCCTAGATACCACTGATTCTACTGAGTTTATGGACCAGCAGAGTAGTCAGAATGTTGACAGCCCAGGTTTGGGCCTTGTAAGTGTAGTAAACCTGTTTGCAGTTGAGCCTTTGAAGACTTTGGAGTTTTTTTACTCAGTTTGAATCACTTTCCAGTTCCAGGAGCGATATTTTGAGACACCACTCAGCCTGCCGGAGAATCCTCCTTCGTCCATTTCTCTTTGTTCTCTATTATCCCTTCTCATTATGTTCTGTAACTGTTAAACTTTTTTTGAAGGACAGGCATTTTCCTTATATAGTTCTACCTTTTCCTTATTCAAGTGCTAGGATAATTTCCATTTCCATAAAGAATAATGTGTAGTGTTTTCAACCATGTAACAGTTTATATATCATTTTATGAAATGTTGCGTTTCATGTAAACTGTGCTTTTATAGTGTATCAGGAAGACTTAAGTTTATCTGAAGGTCTTATTTTGATATATGTTTGGGAAAAGAATATTGTCTACCTAAAACTGGCCATATGTTTTTCTTTACTCTTGAAAACTGCAACCAAATGAAATGAAATTGTTGAGTTAGTATTATTAATGTAAAGGAAAGTGGTGTATATGCCAATATATAATACTTTAAAAATTTTAATATATTTCGCAGTTAAAGTTGAAATGCAAAATCATATTACAATCAAGATAGTTAAGTATGTCATTTAATAGGCTACATAGTTAAGGGTCCTGCATTTATGGTAATAATTGTTTGTTGCAAAATTCTGTAGACTAACTAAACTGGTCCTTCCAGCTAGGATTTTTTGAAAAATATGCAGTGTACTGTTTATTTCACCTTGATATTATGAGCCAGATTATTTCTTAGATGCTGTTTTATTTTGAAGAGCATAACAAAGAAGTACATTATCTTCAAAAGGATTTCACTCCTATTGTGAAGCACTAAGATCTTTTCAATACTTACGGGTGATTGCTCTTGTGTAAATGGTAGCATAGTAAGGTGGGAGCACAGAGGAGTGGGTGAGTGGTCAGGAATGGCTTCAGTTGGAGTCTTCAAGAGTGAATATGCCTGGATCCTTGGGAGGTGAGTCTGGGCAGCGAAGCTGGGTGTCTTTGGGAAGGAGGGAATGTATGTGCAGAGACTGAGTCGTGGAAGACTACGTATGTATGCGTGTTCAGCCAACTATGAGGCACTCAGTGTGGCTGTAGTGTAGGAGGAGGGTGGGGGCAATGAGGCTGGCGAAGGAAATTGGTGCGGTTGTGAAGCCCCTAATGTATCAAACCAGGAAGTGTGGACTTGATTCTGCGGCCATCAGGGAGCCACCCCAAAGCTTGATTGTTGAGCTTTGGGGTGGCTCAAACAAATAGGCTACATAGTTAAGGGTCCTGCATTTATGGTAATAATTGTTTGTTGCAAAATTCTGCAACAGGTAGGGAGGGGTTGTTGAGGGTATTGTTGGTGACAGATGAACTGGAAGGAGAGACAATAGCAGGAAGACCATTCGTGAGGTTCTCATGGAAGTCCCCATAAGAGATAGGAGGAATGTAGGGGCCTGGACAAGGCAGTAGCAGAAGACAAAGAGGAACTGACTCCAAGAAGTTGCTTCTTGAGTCCAGTCAACAGGAAATATAGGGTAGTGTGGAAGAGATGAGCCAGATGGGGAGTCAGGAAGATTCCAGTGTCTACTTCAGCCTTGTTACAGGAAAGTGAATCCAGTATAAACAGTGAGAGAAAAAAGATGTTCTAATCCTGAATTCTGAACCTAAAGATTGATTTCTTTTTGTTTAGATTATTCTTTTGTTCAAAGTGGTACGTTGCAATCCATTGGTGACCTCTTTTATATGGTTTTGTTCAGGCTGAAACAAATAATATGCTTTTGTATTAAATATATTTTCAAACAAAAGCAAATAAATTAATTTTTGGGATTTTATTTTATTTTTTAAGTCTTACAAGTTACTGCTTGTTAGAGGCAGGCCTGAGCCCTCTTTGGAGCAAAGGTGTAATGGAACAAGTATTGTGTGAGAAGTCTACTCTGATGATGATGATTATTACAAAAATGAATAGTTATTTAGTATGGAAAACAGTGCTGGGCACTTTGGTATGCTCTTTAGGTATCTTAGTCTGCCCTGTGACTTGGCCGTGATGATCGCTTCTGGTTTACAGTTAAAGACACATACTTAAAGTTTTCGGAAACTTGCAAGGCTACCGAGTTGGTAAATGGATTTGGATCCCGTAGTTTGACTCCAGGGCTCTAGCCGCTAGTTATACTGCCTTTAACTTCCTTGTGACTCTCTGAGTTTAGGCTAAATTCTTCTATGTACCTTTATAGAATTTGACAGGATTAAAAAAAAATCTTTGGAATTTTCCCTATGTATAAAAATGAAATTTTTGGGTAATATTACAGATTTTGATTTGTTCAACTTGTAGGAAAATATACCAATTTCAGAATTGCTTTCTATTCTAGAGAATAGAGAATAGTTAATTTATATATCATATTAATTGTTTAATAAAGTTCCTGTTTTACCACAAAATATACGCTGTTTATTTACAAAACAATTATAAAAATATTTATAAAATAATGTTAACTATAAGTGAGACCTCCTTAAAAGTACTCATTTCTATATTTAGAAATTTAGCTATAAGAGCATTCATTTGCTTTGTATAATACAAAAATTTGGAAAAGGCTAAATATCCAGAAATAAGAAATTGATTAATAAAGGTTTATTCATATAATCCATATAATGGATTGTTATTCTGCCACTAACTTGATTAATGGCATTAATATTTAAGTAAAGAAAATATTCATATGTCCTTTTTCATGCTATCTTTATAATTTAAAAAGCTTTTTATAAAAATGCCATTAAGAACACGAGTTGACAGGTGTTTTCTGTAAAGTTCTAGGTAGTAAATATTTAAAAGCTTTGCAGACAGAGGCAATATGGCACATATTATGTAGGTATGTAACTGTAAAAGTGTAAACATGCTTCATTTACGGGCTGTACAGAAATGATGCTTGACTGGAATTGATCTGCAGGCTGTAGTTTGCTGATTCCCGATTTAGGATGTATACTGGTTTCTCTCCATCCCACAAAATCCATATATAAGCAAAGGAAAAAAGCATTCAAGACCATATTATCAGTGGGACATGTGCTTTTTATTTTATTTACTATCATTATCTGCCTTCATTTTCTAAATTTTCTACAATAAATATGCATCACTTATATACTTAGCAAAATAACCTTTTTTTTTTTTTTTTTAGCAAAACATATTCATCTTTATACATATTATAGGTGTCTTCTGTATTGATATTTGGGTTGCAGAGCTGTGGAACCCAGAATGAAATGGTATGTCTTTCCTTCTCCATCTCAAACTCTCTAACAAGGGAGTTAGGAGAAAGATTTGGTTTATTTCTTAGCCAATTTTATTGTTCCAGATTTTCTGTTAATATAAAGCCAAACTTGTTTGTTGTTCTACTGCACTTTTTTTCCTTGAGATGTTAAGTTAAAAAAAATTTTGAAATAACTGTATATTCACAATGTAGTTAAGAAATAACACAGAGGTTGGAGGTCAAGGTGGGAGGATCACTTGAGGCCAGGAGTTTGAGACCAGCTGGGGCAGCACAGTGAGACCCTGTCTCTACAAAAAATTTAAAAATTAACTTGCCTGTAGTCCTGGTTACTTGGGAGGCTGACATGGGAGGATCACTTGAGCTCAGGAGGTTGAGGCTGCATTGAACCATGATTATGCCACTGCACTCCAGACTGGACAGCAGAGCAAGACCCTATCTCTAAAAGAAAAAAAAAAGAGGAAAAACACAAAGATATTCTGAATACCCTTCACCCACTTTCCAAAGGGTAACATCTTACATAACTCTAGTACAATATCCCACCAGGAAGTTGATACTGATACAAGGCACAGACCTTATTTGGATTTCACCCGTATTACATGCACTCATTTGTGTGTGCATGAGTTTGTGTGTACTTAGTTCTATGCAGTTTTATCATGGGAAGATTCATGTAGCCACCACTCCACTGCTGTGAAAATACAGGACAGTTTCATCATAAGGTTCCCTGTGCTATCTTTTTGTGGTCACAGCCACTCCTTGCCGCATGTCCAACTCCTGGCAACTAGTAATCTGTTCTCCATATGTATAATTTTGTCATGTTATACATACTATATGCATAGAACCATATAGAGTATAACCTTTGGAAATTGGCTTTTTTTGGTGCTCTGCTAGTCTTTTAACTAGTTGTAGGTAGACCACTCACATTTAAAGTAATGATATGTTAAGGCTTAAGTCTGCCATTTTTTGGTTTTCTGTCTGTATCCTCCATTTTTCATTTCTCTTGTTTTTCTTTCCTTTCTTTCCTGTGCATTACTTGAGCATGTTTTAGGATTCCATCTTAATTTATAATATTTTTTAGTTACTTTGTATAATTTTCCTAGTGGTTACTCTAGGTATTAAAATATATGTACATAACTTGTCACAGTCTACTGGTGTCCACAGCATTTTGCCACTTCCAGTGAAGTGTAGAAACCTTACTTCCATTTAGTCCCTTTACCCTCCTTGCTTTTTAAGTGCAATTGTTTAAGGATTTACTTTACGTACTTTGAGCGCCACATCAGTTGGTATTGTATTTTTTGGCTCCAACTATCAAATGTCATTTAAGAAACTCATGAAAACAATAATCTATTATATTTACCCCTATTTTCACTCATCTCTGTGTTCTCTTCTCCTTTTTGAAGTTCTAAGCCCTTTTTTCTGTTATCTTCTATCTCCTATCTTCTCCTCCTTTCTGTATAGAAAACTCCCATTAGCTGCTCTTTAAGGATAGGCTTGCAAGTGACAAATTCTTAGTTATTTGAAATTTTTTAATATGAGAGTACCCTTTATCTTCCCTTCAGTTTTGAGGTGGTTTTTGTTTTTGTTTTGTTTTTTTGTTTTTTTAACCAGATACAGCATTTGTGGTTGGCAATTCTTTTCTTTAAGGACGTAAGATATGTTGTGCCACTTCCCTCTGGCTTCTGTCATTTCAAGTGAGAAATCCATTTTCATTTGAATTGGTGCTTCCCATAAGTAATGTGCTGTTTCCCTAGCTGTTTTCAAGATTTTTTTTTTAACTTTAGTGTTTACAAATTTAATTATAAGGTCTTTGGGCATGAGTTTCTTTCATTTTTCTTATTTGGGGTTTGCTCAGCTTCTGAGATCTGTAGGTTTATGCCCTTCACCAAATTGTGAAAATTTTCAACCATTTTTTCTCCAAATACTTTTTCAGTCCCACTCACTGTCCCCGTGGAACTGTAGTAACATGAATGTTGGCCCTTTTGTTATTTTTTTCACAGGCCCCTGAGAAATTCATTTTTTTTTTTTTAAATTATACTTTAAGTTCTGGGTTACATGTGCAGAACATGCAGTTTTGCTACATAGGTATACAAGAGCCATGGTGGTTTGCTGCACCCATCAACCTGTCACCTACATTAGGTATTTCTTCTAATGTTATCCCTCCCCTAGTCCCCCGCTCCCCACAGGCTCCAGTGTGTGATGTTCCCCTCCCTGTGTCCATGTTTCTCATTGTTCAACTCCTGCTTATGAGTGAGAACATGCAGTGTTTGGTTTTCTGATCTTGTGACAGCTTCCTGGGAATGATGGTTTCCTGCTTCATCCATGCCCCTGCAGAGGACATGAACTCATCCTTTTTTTATGGCTGCATAGTATTCCATGGTGTATATGTGCCACATTTTCTTAATCCAGTCATCATTGATGGACATTTGGGTTGGTTCCAAGTTTTTGCTACTGTGAATAGTGCCACAATAAACATATGTGTGCTTGTGTCTTGATAGTAGAATTATTTATAATCCTTTGGGTATATGCCCAGTAATGGGATTGCTGCGTCAAATGGTATTTCTAGTTCTAGATTCTTGAGGAATTGCCACACTGTCTTGCACAATGGTTGAACTAAGTTACTCTCCCACCAACAGTGTAAAAGTGTTCCTATTTCTCCATATCCTCTCCAGCATCTGTTGTTTCTTGACTTTTTAATGATTGCCCTTCTAACTGGCTTGAGCTGATGTCTCATTGTGATTTTGATTTGCATTTCTCTAATGACCAGTGATGATGAGCATTTCTTCGTATGTCTGTTGGCTGCATAAATGTCTTCTTTTGAGAAGTGTCTGTTCATATCCTTTGCCCATTTTTTTGATGAGGTTGTTTGCTTTTTTTCTTGTAAATGTAAGTTCTTTATAGATTCTGAATATTAGCCCTTTGTCAGATGGATAGATCACAAAAATTTTCTCCCATTCTCTAGGTTGCCTATTCACTCTGATGATAGTTTCTTTTGCTGTGCAGAAGCTCTTTAGTTTAATTAGATCCCACTTGGTCAAGTTTGGCTTTTGCTGCCATTGCTTTTGATGTTTTAGACATAAAATCTTTGCCTATGCCTGTGTCCTGAATGGTATTGCCCAGGTTTTCTTCTAGGATCTTTATGGTCCTAGGTCTTATGTTTAAGTCTTTGATCCATCTTGAGTTAATTTTTGTATAAGGTGTAAGGAAGCGGTCCAAGTTTCAGTTTTCTGCATATGGCTAGCCAGTTTTCCCAACACTATTTATTAATTAGGGAATATTTTCCCCATTGCTTGTTTTCATCAGGTTTGTCAAATATCAGATGGTGGTAGATGTGTGGTATTATTGCTGAGGCTTCCATTCTGTTCCATTGGTCTATATATCTGTTTTGGTACCAGTACTATGCTGTTTCGGCTACTGTAGGCTCGTAGTAAAGTTTGAAGTCAGGCAGTGTAATGCCTCCAGCTTTGTTCTTCTTGCCCCGGATTGTCTTGGCTATGCAGGCTCTTTTTTGGTTCCATATGAAGTTTAAATTAGTTTTTTCCAATTCTGCGAAGAAAGTCAGTGGTAGCTTGATGGGAATAGCATTGAATCTATAAATTACTTTGGGCAGTAAGGCCATTTTCACGATATTGATTCTTCCTATCCATGAGCATGGAATGTTTTTCCATTTGTTTGTGTCCTCTCTTATTTCCTTAAGCAGTTGTTTGTGGTTCTCCTTGAAGAGGTCCTTCACATCCCTTGTAAGTTGTATTCCTAGGTATTTTACTCTTAGTAGCAATTGTGAATGGGAGTTCACTCATGATTTGGCTCTCTGTCTGTTCTTGGTGTATAGTTATGCTTGTGATTTTTGCACATTGATTTTGTATCGTGAGACTTTCCTGAAGTTGCTTATCAGCTTAAGGAGATTTTGCACTGAGATGATGGGGTTTTCTAAATATACAATCAGGTCATCTGCAAACAGAGACAATTTGGCTTCCTCTCTTCCTATTTGAATACCCTTTATTTCCTTCTCTTGCCTGATTGCCCTAGCCAGAACTTTCAATACTATTTTGAATAGGAGTGGTGAGAAAGTGCATCCTTGTCTTGTACCGGTTTTCAAAGGGAATGCTTCCAGTTTTTGCCCATTCAGTATGATATTGGCTGTGGGTTTGTCATAAATAGCTCTTATTATGTTGAGATACGTTCCATTGATACCTAACTTATTGAGAGTTTTTAGCATGAAAGGCTGTTGAATTTTGTAGAAAGCCTTTTCTGCATCTATTGAGATAATCATGTGGTTTTTGTCGTTGGTTCTGTTTATGTGATGGATTACGTTTATTGATTTGCATATGTTGAACCAGCCTTGCATCCCAGCGATGAAGCCAGCTTTATCTTGGTGGATAAGCTTTTTGATGTACTACTAGATTCGGTTGGACAGTATTTTATTGAGGGTTTTTGCATCAATGTTCATCAGGGATATTCGTCTAAAATTCTCTTTTTTTGTTGTGTCTCTGCCAGGCTTTGGTATCAGGATGATGATGGCCTCATAAAATGAGTTAGGGAGAATTTCCTGTTTTTCTGTTGATAGGAATAGTTTCAGAAGGAATGGTACCAGCTCCTCTTTGTACCTCTGATAGAATTCAGCTGTGAATCTGTCTTGTCCTGGATTTTTTTTTGGTTGATACGCTATTATTGCCTCAATTTCAGAACCTATTATTGGTCTATTCAGAGATTCAACTTCTTCCTTGTTTAGTCTTGGGAGGGTGTATGTGCCCAAGAATTTATCCATTTCTTCTAGATTTTCTAGTTTATTTGCATAGAGGTGTTTATAGTATTCTCTGATGGTAGTTTGTATTTCTGTGGGATTGGTGGTGATATCTCCTTTATCATTTTTTATTGTGTCTATTTGATTCTTCTCTCTTTTCTTCTTTATTAGTCTTGCTAGTGGTCTGTATATTTTGTTGATCTTTTCAAAAAAGCAGCTCCTGGATTCATTGATTTTTTTTTTGAAGGGTTTTTTTGTGTCTCTATCTCCTTCAGTTCTGCTCTGATCTTAGTTATTTCTTGTCTTCTGCCAGCTGTTGAATGTTTTTGCTCCTGCTTCACTAGTTCTTTTAATTGTGATGTTAAGGTGTTGATTTTAGATCTCTCCTGCTTTCTCTTGTGGGCATTTAGTGCTATAGATTTCCCTCTACACATTGCTTTAAATGTGTCCCAGAGATTCTGGTACATTGTGTCTTTGTTCTCATTGGTTTCAAATAAACTTATTTATTTCTAACTTCATTTTGTTGTTTACCCAGTAGTCATTCAGGAGCAGGTTGTTCAGTTTCCATGTAGTTGTGCGGTTTTGAGTGAGATTCTTAATCCTGAGTTCTAATTTGATTGCACTGTGGCCTGAGAGACAGTTTGTTGCGATATCTGTTCTTTTACATTTGCTGAGGAGTGTTTTATTTCCAATTATGTGGTCAATTTTAGAATAAGTGCAATGTGGTGCTGAGAAGAATGTATATGCTATTGATTTGGGGTAGAGAATTCTGTAGATGTCTATTAGGTCTACTTGCTCCAGAGCTGAGTTCAAGTCCTGGATGTCCTTGTTAATTTTCTATCTTGTTGATCTGTCTGATATTAACATTGGGGTGTTAAAGTCTCCCATTATTACTGTGTGGGAATCTAAGTCTCTTTGTAGGTCTCTTAGAACTTGCTTTATGAATCTGGGTGCTCCTGTATTGGGTGCATGTATATTTAGGATAGTTAACTCTTCTTGTTGAATTGATCCCTTTACCATTATATAATACCCTTCTTTGATCTTTGTTGGTTTAAAGTCTGTTTTATCACAGACCAGGATTGCAGCCACTGCTTTTTTTGGTGCTTTTTATTTGCTTGCTAGATCTTCCTCCATCCCTTTATTTTGAGCCTATGTGTGTCTTTGCACGTAAGATGGTTCTCCTGAATACAGCACACCAATGGGTCTTGGCTATCCAGTTTGCCAGTCTGTGTCTTTTAATTGGGACATTTAGCCCATTTACATTTGAGGTTAATATTGTTATGTGTGAATTTGATCCTGTCATTATGATGCTAGCTGGTTATTTCGCCCATTAATTGATGCAGTTTCTTCATAGCGTCAATGGTCTTTACAATTTGGCATGTTTTTGCAGTGGGTGGTACTGGTTGTTCCTATCCATGTTTACTGCTTCCTTCAGGAGCTCTTGTAACATAGGCCTGGTGGTGACAAAATCTCTCAGCATTTCCTTGTCTGTAAAGGATTTTATTTCTCCTTCACTTATGAAGCTTAGTTTGGCTGGATATGAAATTCTGGGTTGAAAATTCTTTTCTTA
Organism: Colobus angolensis palliatus; assembly: GCF_000951035.1. Taxonomy (NCBI): domain Eukaryota; kingdom Metazoa; phylum Chordata; class Mammalia; order Primates; family Cercopithecidae; genus Colobus; species Colobus angolensis. Next base: position 3,896,727 of record NW_012115511.1, read on the forward strand.
AAGAATGTTGAATATTGGCCCCCACTCTCTTCTGGCTTGTAGAGTTTCTGCTGAGAGATCTGCTGTCAGTCTGATGGGCTTCCTTTTTTGGGTGACCTGACCTTTCTCTCTGTTTGCCCATAACATTTTTTCCTTCATTTCATACTTGGTGAATTGGTTAATTATGTGTCTTGGGGTTGCTCTTCTCGAGGAGTATCTTTGTGGTGTTCTCTGTATTTCCTGAATGTGAATGTTGGCCTATCTTGCTAGGTTGGGGAAGTTCTCCTGGATAATATCCTGAAGAGTGTTTTCTAACTTGGTTCCATTCTCCCTGCGACTTTCAGGTACACCAATCAAATGTAGATTTGTTCTTTTCACATAGTCCCATATTTCTTGGAGGCTTTTTTTTTTTTTTCACTCTTTTTTCTCTAATCTTGTCTTCTCACTTTATTTCATTAATTTGATCTTCAGTCACTGATATCCTTTCTTCCACTTGATTGAATCGGCTATTGAAGCTTGTGTATGCTTCACCAAGTTCTCGTACTGTGGTTTTCAGCTTCATCAGGTCGTTTAAGCTCTTCTCTATACTGGTTATTCTAGTTAGCCATTTGTCTAACCTTTATTGAAGGTTTTTAGCTTACCTGCGATGGGTTAGAACATGCTCCTTTAGTTTGGAGAAGTTTGTTATTACCGACCTTCTGAAGCCTACTTGTGTCAACTTGTCAAACTCATTCTCTGTCCAGTTTTGTTCACTTGCTGGCGAGGAGTTGTGTTCCTTTGGAGGAGAAGAGGCGTTCTGGTTTTTGGAATTTTCTGCCTCTCTGCTCTGGTTTCTCCCCATCTTTGTGGTTTTATCTTCCTTTGGTCTTTGATGTTGGTGACCTACGTATGGGGTTTTGGTGTGGATGTCCTTTTTGTTGATGATGTTGCTATTCCTTTCTGTTTGTTAGTTTTCCTTCTAACCAAAAGGCTGGTTAACAGAAAGGGTTAACTCAGCTGCAGGTCTGTTGGAGTTTGCTGGAGGTCTACTCCAGACTCTGTTTGCCTAGGTATCACCAGCGGAGGCTGCAGAACAGCAAATATTTCTTCCTGATCCTTCCTCTGGAAGCTTTGTCCCAGAGAGGCATCTGCCTGTATGAGGCGTCTGTTGGCCCCTACTGGGAGGTGTCTCCCAGTCAGGCTACCCAGGAGGCAGTCTGTCCGTTATTGGAGCTCGAATGCCATGCTGGGAGAACCATTGCTCCCTTAGAGCTGTCAGGCAGGGACATTTAAGTCTGGAGAAGCTGTCTGCTGCCTTTTGTTCAGACATACCCTGCCCCCAGCGGTGGAATCTAGAAAGGCAGTAGGCCTTACTGAACTGCAGTGGGTTCTGCCCAGTTCAAGCTTCCCTGCTGCTTTGTTTACACTGTGAGCATAGAACCGCCTACTCAAGCCTCAGTAATGGCAGACGCTCCTCCCCCCACCAAGCTCCTGCCTCCCAGGTTAATCTCAGACTTCTGTGTTAGCAGCGAGAAAAGCTCCGTGGGCATGGTACCCGCTGAACCAGGCACAGGAGGGGATCTCCTTGTCTGCTGGTTGCGAAGACCATGGGAAAAGCGCAGTTATTTGGGCAGGATTATGCCGTTCCTCCAGGTACGGTCACTCACGACTTCCATTGGCTAGGAAAGGGAAATCCCCTGACCTCTTTTGCTTCCCGGGTGAGGTGACGCCCCACCCTTCTTCTGCTTACCCTCCATGGGCTGCACCCACTGTCCAACCAGTCCCAATGAGATGAACCAGGTGTCTCAGTTGGAAATGCAGAAATCACACATCTTCTGCGTTGATCTCGCTGGGAGCTGTAGACTGGAGCTGTTCCTGTTTGGCCATCTTGGAAGTGTCGACTCTTCATTTTTAAAAGCTGGTTTTCTCTCTCTCATTCAGAGGGTATGCATTCTCTTGATTTATCCTCAGATTCAGTGGTTCTGTCCTGAGTCATCTCCACACTGCTATTGAGCCCATCCAGCGAGTTATGTCTTTTGGTTATAGTATTTTCTAGTTCTAAAATTTTCCTTTTTTTAAAAAAAAAAAATTCTATTTCTTTGCTGAGATGTCCTATTGTTTCATTTGCTTCAAGAGAATTTATAACTACAACAATTTTCTAATGGCTACTTTTGTATTTCCAACACTGGATTTCTCATGATAAACATTTTAATGCAAGATAATATTTAAATCGTGAAGAATCAGTTGCTTCAATATTTCCTATACGCCTCATGTTGTGCTGAGTGCTTTATGTGGATTATCTCATTTTATATGGACCACAGTCCTATCAGGTAGTATATCTGGTGGGAGAGGCTGGTTATGCTGAAGTAACAGACAGTTTCTAAATTGTAGTATCTTAACACAACATTTATTTCTAAGTAGAATTAGTAGTGCAGGGAGAGGAAATTGAGCCATAAATAATACAGAAATGTGACCATTTTCTGTAGTTTTTTTTCTATTTATGGAACGTAAACAATGTGCTATGGAATACATTGGTGATAGAACTGGAGACTAAAGCAGGTCTGCTTCATGGAGATAAGTATTTTTTTTTTTTTTAATCCTGTGTCTTGGCTGATCACGAGGTCAGGAGATCGAGACCATCCTGGCTAATATGGTGAAACCCCATCTCTACTAAAAATGTAAAAAATTAGTCGGGCGTGGTGGCAGGCGCCTGTAATCGCAGCTACTTGGGAGACTGAGGCAGGGGAATTGCCTGAACCTGGGAGGTGGAGGCTGCAGTGAGCCGAGATTGTGCCACTGCACTCCAGCCTGCGCGACAGAGTGAGACTGCTTCTCAAAAAACAAAACAAAACAAAACAAAACAAAACAGAAACAAAAACAAAAACAAAATCCTGTGTCTCTGAATAGGTTCTTGGTGTATTATATAAGTGGATCCCACCTTTCTCAGAAGAGTTTAGAGTATTGTACAAAGAACTTTGCGATATAAACCTCAAGTTATTAGCCTAACATTTCAAGATTACAGTTGAACAGCAGAGAGAAAAATAAGAAGGGAAAAAACAGGCTAAAGAGGAGTGTCAAGGAAAGAGAAGAGCACTAAATAGCAAGTGAAATGTTTTGAGGTCTGTTTCGTACCAGATGAGGGTTCCAGAGACCTTTGATTTGTGAACGCAACTGAATAGCTAAACTAGGCTTATTCTGCCTATAGTTGGTTCCACTGAAGCAAAGACTGTATGTGCGTTTTATTACTCAGAGCCCAGGCCAAGGCAGGTAATTACAGAACAGTTAATTGGTGTAGGCCAGGTACAGAAGCTTACACTTGTAATCACAGCACATTGGGAACCTGAGGTGGGAGCATTGCTTGAGGTCAGGAGTTCAAGACCAGCCTGGGTAACACAGTGATCCTTCCTCTCTACAAAAAAAGCAAATTAAGAAAAAATATATTGTGTCACCTCTGTCTTTACGATTTTTGTTAACATTATTAAATAAGCATTGCCTTATTTATTAAACATTATAAATATATAACATTATTAAATAAGCATTTAATAACATATTAAATAAGCATTGCCCCCTAAACAGATGTGTATTTAGTTCTGGTTTAATTCTTCCAGATACCAGTTAGGAGTTCTTAAATATGTTAGATATATAAATTTTAATAAAACCAAGTGGACTGACAAATACTTGAAATTATTAAAATAAACCTGTATGCTATTTAGTTGAATGAGAAATTAATTTTAAAATAAAATGCAATTTCTAGGTGTATCAGCCACAAAGAGAGTTCTTTTTCAGTTTTGTTAAAATGAAAACCAGTCATTGTGAGAAATCAGGAGATAGCTTTTTAAATCAGGAAATGTATCACACAAAAGTCATTTATTTATCTCACCTGGTGGGTAGAACATTTATGAATCATTTATTGAAAATTAAATTGATTCTTTATTTGTATTAATTTTAATAAACAGATTTATGGCAACTAGTAACAAAAATGGTAATGCACCCTGTTATGAGATTGATTGCTGAGAAAAATGGAGCATAGGGTTAGAGTGTCCACATAGCTTCCACAAAGCACTTGGCTTACAAACTTGATATTTCATTTAATGAGCTATTAATATTAACAGGTTCTGCTGATTATTGCATCATTCAGGCATGGATAAACATTCCCTTTGAAGCATATATTATAAAAATTATATGTTTGAAAACTTAGTAGATACTTTCTGGGGGCAAGATTTTTGAATCTTTATTACTGCCCTTTCTTAGAGATTGAAGAAATGAAAACAAGTCCCCTGGTATGATATATATTTGAGCAGAATTTATAATTTCACTACCTAGAAGAAAATTTATTTTAGGCAGTCCAAGATGGACTGGTTGATCATTTTATTCATTCAACAAATATTTGTTGATGACTTTTATATCTTGGATGCTAGGATACACAAGTATTTCATGAGGAAGGGAGACAGTAAACAAAAAAACTTAAATATGTAATAAACCAAGTGAAATAACACTAGGTAAGGGGACTACGGAGTGGTCTGAGGAGTTGCTGTTTTATGCTGGGTGGTTAGGGAAGGCCTGTCTGTTCAGGTGACATTTGAGTAAATATCTGAGGAAAAAGTCTCATAGGTAAAAGGAAGAGCAGACACTGTGCCCAGAGGTAGGGGTCATGCTTTGTGTCTTCTAGAATGTGAATGTGGCTGGAGCGGAGTGGTGGGAAATGGTGTCCAAGAAGTAATGGGCAGCTAAGAATGTTGACCCTACAGGTCAATTTCTTGTCTTTGTTGTTTTATTTTTTGTTTGTTTTTGAGAAGGAGTCTCACTCTGTCATCCAGGCTGGAGTGCAGTGGCCGATCTTAGCTCACTACAACCTCTGCCTCCTGGGTTCAAGCGATTCTCCTGCCTCAGCCTCCCGAGTAGCTAGGACTACAGGTGTATGTGACCATGTCCACCTAATTTTTGTAGTAGTAGAGATGGAGTTTCACCATGTTGGCCTGGCTGGTCTCGAACTCCTGACCTCAAGTAATCCGTCTGCTTCGGCCTCCCAAAGTGCTGGGATTACAGGAATGAGCCACTGCGCCCGGCCCTTGTCTTTGTTTTTTACTGTAAGCTGGAAAACATTGGAGAGTCTTTGTTTTAGTAGGATCACTCTGGATGCTGTTTTAAAAAATGTCTAAGGAGAATAATAAGTAGGAATAGGGGAGACCAATGGGGAGGCTTTGTTAAAACTCTGGGCTAGAGGTGATGAAGGCTGTAGTTGCTTTTTGTTGTTAAAGTATAGCCAGTAGATTTCCTGACTAAAATGTGGATGTGTAAGTGAAAGGGAACAGTCAAGGATGAGCAGTTGGAATGATGGGGTTGCTGTAACTGAGGTAGGGGAGGACTCTGGCTAGAGTTAGTTTTGGTGCTCAGGGTGAAGGTGGTGGTGGTAGGGTAGGTTGGAAGTTCTACTTTGCATATTTTGAGTTGGAGATGTCAGTTAGACATCCAAGTGGAATTATCTAATAGACCTGAAAAAGAGTAGTTCAGATCTGGACTGGAGGCAGGAATTTGTGACTCAGTATTTAGATGGTGTTCAAAACCATGAAACTAGATGAGATAATTTAGGACATGGGGACAGATAAAGAGGCCTGATGCCTGGACCCTGAGGGGTGCTACCACATTTTAGAGATCTGGTAGATGAAGGGAAATCAGCAAAGGAAACAGAGAAGAGGTAACCAGTGAGGTAGGAAGAGAACCAGGAGAGAGTGGTGCCCCAGAAGCCAAGGGAGGAACACATCTCTGGATGAAGGGCACCATCATTGTGTCAAATGCTGCTGAGAGGAGGAATGAGATGAGGTCTAGGGATTCACTGCTGGATCTGCAAAAGTGAGGCCACTGGTGATTCTAAGAGCAGTTGTGGTGACCTGTGGTGGTGGGCCTTGACTGGAAGGAGCTCAGGAGAGATTGAGTGGGCACAATGTCTTTGAGATGCCCTGAGAAATTCTTGTACTGTGTATTACAAAATGGTGCAATCTAGAATGCTTGTATGGGATACGTTTGTTGAGTGACTGTTAAAGGAGATAGTGTGTATTTGGCACCTTGTTTGGCATTAAAAGGTATTCAGAAAGCGTGCTGCTGCTATTTTATTATTTTTTGTCCGTATGTATGCCAGGCACTTTCATGAGGGTAGGGACCCTGTCCCCAGTATCTAGTAGAACTGCTTGTCAGTGAATAAATGAATTGATTTTATTAATCCTCTCAACAATTATGTCAAGCTGGTGTTGTGTCCTTATTTTGGAGTTGGTGAAACTAGGGCTTTGAGAAGGCCTTTGTCAAACAGAAATAAGGACCACTCCTTGCCTCCTGACTCAACCCGAGAATTGTTTTATCCCATGCCGTGTCCTCACAGGGATCAATATTTAATTTAGGAGCAAGCAAATGAGAAGTTTTTTTATTTAGCTTTGGATTTGGCTCAGGGTTTCCAACTCTTTCGCTCACCATCATTTTTATCCTCTCTGATCCTTGTATTATTCTCCGTAACAGGCAGAATAATGGTTCCCCAAAGATGTCTACATCCTAATCCCTGGAACCTGTGAATATGTCGTGTTACACAGCAAGGGAGAATTAAGGTTGCTAATCAGCTGACTTGAGAGTGAGATTATCTGGGCAGGACCAGTATAATCCTAAGTGTCTTTATAAATGGAAGAGGGAGGCAGGAGAAAAGGCTGTGATGTGGGAACGATTCAACCTGCCTTTGCTAGCTTTGAACGGGGAAGAAGGGCCCACAGCCAAGGATTGCCGGCGCTTTTGGAAATTGGAAAAGGAGAGGAAAGGGATTCTCCCCCAAGTTTCCAGGGAAGGGAAGCACTGCTGACACCCTGATTTTAGCCCAGTGAGATCTGTGTCGGACTTCTAACCTACAGCATTGTACGACAACAAATTTGTGTTGTTTCACACTAAGTTTGTGATTTTTTTTACAGCAGTGATAGGAAACTAATACAGTCAGTAATTTGATTGAATGACCTTGTCTCCTTAACACTTTTCATTAGGCTGCATTTCAGAATTTTGGGAGTCAAATACAGCAAGGAAAACATACAGAAAATGGTTGTGACGGAACTGCTAATACTGTGGGGAACTGAATTTATAAAAATGTGTCTTTTCTGATGATCGTTCAAGAGTGTGTTTAAACGATCATTTCACTTGACAATTAGGACCTGATTCTATGCTGTCAAGGCTTTAAGGCATTCCTGTCTCTGCAGGCTCAAGGAATGCTATAACAAATCTAAATAGCATGAAGATTTCTTTCATCTATGAGCTATTTCAGTTTCAGTGCAGCCGTTTTTAAATACAGAGATTCACAGGCATCCATGTCATCACAGTCGTTTACTTTAGAGTATGATTGTTTTCCCCAAAGACCTTGGTAGATTAAATACGTCTCTCAGAATCGTATCAGGGAGGGATGGGAGTGGGGAAACCTCTGATAGAGCTTAAGGATTTAGTCTGTTGTCATCATTTCCATCACCAGTGTTTGGGCAGTTTTGAGGGATTTGGGCTGTAATGGGCTACTTTTAGTCCTTACAGGCATCCAGGAGAGGTTCTTGGCTTAAATAGGAGATGGTAGTATTTCCTTTTACATTCCTAATAGCAAGATTCACACTTAGATGTGTGTGAAAAAAAATTTTTTTAAATGGTGTGGTAAAATAAAAAGTAATGTATCTTCATCTTTTAATAGTTTAAAACAATGAAGTAATTAGATGAGAAGTGTTACTGTTTGGTTTTATGGTCTGGTCATGTGATAGGAAGTAACTTAGAAGGGAGGCTATGAGTTCTGCAGTGTGAAGTTGGGGTTGTAATACACCTCATGGCTGTATTTTTAGTATTTGACATTCACTGGGTATTACCAGATACTGGGCTTTGTGCTTGATGTACATTTATTACATTTAATTCTTACAAAAAGCCTCTGAGGTACAGGTTATCATTTCCCTTTCACAGAAGGCAAGGTAACTGAGGTTTTAAGTAATTTGTACAGTGTATATGCACTGTATATGGTAGAACTGGCAAAATAAAAATTTTAGTTTATTTTGTGAGTGGCTCTTGATTATGAGTTTCAGTAGGATTTTGGATAATTCTCTCCTTTTTTCTTAAAAAGAAAAATGGCATTAATGACCTTTATTAAGATACTTGATTGTCCTTACATCTCATACCTTTTTCAGCAGGGGTCTCCTACCCGCCGGTCCATGTGCGCAGCAAGGGAGCGAGCATTACCACCTGAGATCCACCTCCTGTCAGATCAGCTGCAGCATGAGATTCTCACAGGAGCATGAACCATACTGTGATCTGTGCATGCAAAGGATCTAGGTTGCACTCCTTATGAGAATCTAATGCCTGATGATCTGAAGTGGAACAGTTTCATCCCCAAACCAAGACCATCACCACCACCTCCACCCTGGTGGAAAAATTGTCTTCCACGAAACCAGTCGCTGGTGCTCAGAAGGTTGGGGACCACTGTCTTATAGCAGCTTCTGGATTTTTTTTTCCTGTTGTTTGAATACTTCCTCCAAAAATACGATTTAGTGTGGGAATTTGTGAGATGACTCTTCTGAGCCTTCGTGAAGTGCACTTTGGGTTAATCCACAGAGGAAGCAGACCCAAACAACCATCTCTGCTTGTTAGGAGGAAGGGAGAAAATGGAGGAGTGAATGCAGCTGGCCAGTCCTCACCCCTGTGAGGCTGGACTGTTGCTGCCCATTTCTGTAGTGAAGGGGGCAGCAAAACCAGACACGCTGGGGAGAGGCCTTTGCTGGGTCTGCCAGCTTTCCTTGACCCTCGTCCTCACTGTTGCCCCTGGCTCCCCACTGTGGGTCGTTTCAGTGCCTCCATAGTTTCTTACTTGGGCATGTTAATTTCTGGAATCTCTTTTTCCTCTCATTTTTATCGTGTCTTCAGGGCTGGGTTGGGGGTAGGAGGCCAGCAGCACAGGTCAGCTCTCTGTCTTGGCAGAAGCTGTGTTGTGTTCTTTCTAGTCATACTGTCTTCAAATAAGACCATACCAACAAGGATCTATTTATTACGTTTTCCATTTTCTTGTCTTTTGCCTTGGCTAAAACTTCTAAATTGGTTTTGAAAAAAGCAGAAGTGATTGTTGGCACCTGTGCGTTGTTTCCTGCTCATGATGGGAATGTTTCTCTTACTTCATTGTTCCGTATCATGTTGACTTCTGATTTCAAACGGTCATTCTTGGCTCTTCATTCTTAGCTCTTCGGTAAAGAAACTTTTTTATTTACTGAAAGCTTTTTTAAGATCGGAAACAAGTGTTGAACTTTATAAATGCTGTCTGCAGTGTCTGTCAAGATGGCCCTGTGTTTTTTTTTTTTTTCTCTGACTTACCAAATGATGTCAGATTTCCTAATGTTCAGTCTTTGTGTTTTTGCAATATTTAATCTTCATTGTTTTCTGTTAATATATGCTGGGTTTGATTTATGATATTTAGACTTTCTACATTTAAATTCCTACATGTGATGACAGAATTATATGTATATTTTTTGTTGTTTTTGGTGTACTCTTTGGGAGTTTTGATATCAGGGTTATCAAAATGAATTTGTAAGTTTTTATATTTCCCTCTTACGGGGCAGCTTAAATAAGTTGGAAATTTTCCATTCTTTGAAGGTTTTTAATAGAACTTGCTTTGCACTAGAACAGTCTGAGCCATGTACCTTTCTGCATGAGATAGATAGTACTTTAATGGCTTTTATTTTCTCACTGTTTGTGTGTGCCATATTCAATTTGTCTTTAAAAGGTACTAATGCTTGGACTTACTAATTTTTTTTCTCTGGTTTATTAATTCATTTTAGCTTTACTTTTGTTAGTTTTCTCTGGTGCCTGCAGTGCCCACCTTCCTGCTATTAGAGGTCCTTTGGTCCTGCACTGCTTAAGGCTGGACTCCCAGACCGTGGAGGGCACTGCCCAGGTGATAGAGGTTTAGAGTCTCAGCCTGTGGAAGAAAGATGTAGAAAGATGGTGGTCAGGGCTAAAATGTGTGAGGATTGGAGATACAGTGGGCAGAGGCTGCAAGCATAGTTCTTCTGGAAAAGAGTAGCTAAGGGGTAGGGCAGGGGTCAGCTCTGTGAGGCTGGGGCAGGCTCAGCCCCAGTCTTGGGCACAGAGGGTTGGTGAGAGAACTAGAAATCATCTGAATACCTTTTGCTCAGGTGGGTTATGTTTCTGGAAACAAATCAGGATATGTCAGGAATTTAGATTCAACAAATTTGTCAGTTTCTCCTTGATTTTGGTAATCATTTTAATGCTTACTGCTATAGTGAGTTTTTGTCTAATTTTTCTGGGAAATTATTGAGAAACTGGAAGAGGCTTTGGTAGGGGTGGTTAGCAAGATGCTTCTTTGCACTTGGCTTGTGGGGTGTGCAATTGGAAATGCTTGAGAGGTATTTAGTCTCCTCTCAAACAAAATAATTTGAAGAACTTCGGCATTGTCCTTTTTCATATAACAACATAGATTTATTAGAAATAAGTGTTAAGTTTTTCCGACAACTGAGTTTGCAGGACCTCTATTTGCTTCTACTGCTAGAAGATGGTATAGTTCCACTTCTATAAATTTTCTATAATTCTAGTTTACAGTATTGCAAAATTGCCAGCCCTTTCCTTCTGTTTGGTGCCTCTACCTCCTTACTCTCCCTTCTACCCCTCCCTCTCTGTGTCTGTGAAGTAACACATAGTTTAGATGATCTCTGAGGTTCCTTTGGTTAATATTCTATGATTTGGATTTTCCTGTGTGGAAATCTCAATGAGAATGTCTTAGAAAAAAGCTGCTTACCAAACCTGGTCTGCTGTTACTACATACGTTTGTTTTCACTGGTCTTTATTAGGTACCCACAGTTCTGTTAGGTGAAGTTCAGAACAATGAAAAGGCATAAACTCTGCTTCTAAGGATCTTGTGATCACCAAGGGATATTGGCAAGAAAGGAAAAGAGGGTTATGTTGGCTTTAGTGGCGGAAATTGTCCACCTGAATGGCATAGCTTGAAGATTGGTGAGGTTATTCCATATGGCTAGAAGGAAATGAAAAGCTTATTTGCTTTTCTCATTTTTTCCCCTTTTCTATATATTCTTATCGCTTTCCCAATATAAACTAAATGATGGGAGTTGATCCTGTTTATGGTATGTGGCCTAGGGCATGGGAACCTTCACCTTATTTTTTCCTCCTTGAATTGAACATGAAATTCTAATACTACAGGGCACGGGAGAGACCAGGGTTTATGAAGACTGCATATCTTGTGAATCTTAAGTAGAGCTCCTCAATTATTAGGGGCTCAACTTTTTCTCGGTTTTCTGGTCAGTGTGTTACGGTAAAGGAAAGCAGCTTTGAGAGATAAAAATCTTAGCTCAGTAGATACAAAGTGTTGAAGAGGATGTTGAACCATTTATTTTTATAATAAATATGTTTGTTTTAGAAAATTTAGAAAATATTGGCACTAGCTCACAACAGTGATTTTTTCATTTGCTATCTTCAATAGTTACAGCAAGCCGGTGATGTGATTTCTATGGTCATCCCTATTCTACAGAGGAAGAAACTGACCTTAGGGAAATTACTATTTTGGTTTTTATTCTTCTCATCTTCCCCCCATATATGCATATACATTTCTTAAATAATATCTGGATCATACAAAGCAGGTTTTATGACCTATTCTTTCACTTAGCAAGACATTGGGAGAACATTTCTTTTTGTTATTAAATTGTCTATGAAAACAGATTTGAATGTACATGTAATATTTTTTCTTGTGAAACTTACTTAATCCAGAATTTTTCAACCCTGGGGCTACTGGCACTTTGGGCTGGATAATTTTTTGTTCTGGGAGAGTGTCTTGTGCATTGTAGGTTGTTTAGCATAATCCCTGGCCTCTACCTGCTAAGATGTCAGTGGCACCTTTCCCCCACCCAACTGTGACAACAAAAATGACTCTAGACATTGCCACGTAAATGTCCCTGGGGGACACAAATCACCTCTGGTTGAGAACTACTCATTTAACTGTATGTATTTTATGCTTTAAATAAGAATATGTGGGTATAGTAAACTCATGGTGAATTTTCTGTTTGAAAAAGTAGACCCATGCCATCCAGATTACATTTATCAGCTCCTAATTTCAGCTACTTTAAAAATTAATATTTTTTTCCTTAATAGCAATTTTTCTTGTAAGTTGAAAATTTAACATTATTTGCATTCATATAAGAATGTAATTGCCTATCTCTCTGCAGTCTGATGGAAAGGCATGCCGGGAGCTTTGACCACAGTTACTTTACTGTAGATGAATTCCATTATCTTCATGTCACTTTCTTAAAAAGTTTGGTCATTGAGGCAACTATAGTACCTGGTGTTATTAATGGAAACCAGAAGTTACTCTTTCAGCTTATTTATGTAGTTTTCTTGATACGTTTTGACACTTTAGAAGGATCTATAAAGCCATCTTTCCTATCAGATAGTCATCTTTGTGTGTAAATAAAATGATATTTCTTTAATAGAACTAGAGCATACACTATTAGTAGTTACAGTTGTCCTTTTAAGGAACTAGCATTCTTTCTTGGGGTGAGGTGGGGTGGGCAGTACAAAGCTAATTGAAGACTTTACTCTTTGATTTTGAACTTTACCTTCAGATTCTTTTTTAGGCATTCTTTTTTTCTCATCTTGGATCTTTTCTACACTTTATGGAAAACTTTAATACGAATGTGACAAATTTGGAGATGTTCCATATTATGCATGTACTTTTAGTGATAATGGTATAGTTTCAAATAAATGTAAATATCCAATAATATGTAGCTCCTGTCTATGTTGCCTTTTGTGCATGTTGATAATATGTTAATATCCTGTGGTAGTGACTACAACTGTTCCTTAAAATATTGTTATATGTTGGCTCTGCATGGTGGCTCACACCTGTAATCCCAGCCCTTTGGGAGGATGAGGTGGGCAGATCACGAGATCACGAGATCAGGAGATCGAGACCATCCTGGCTAACGCTGTGAAACCCCATCGCTACTAAAGATATAAAAAATTAGCCAGGCATGGTGGCGGGTGCCTGTAGTCTCAGCTACTTGGGAGGCTGAGGCAGGAGAATGATGTGAACCCAGGAGGCGGAGCTTGCAGTGAACCAATATCGTGCCCCTGCACTCTGGCCTGGGCGACAGAGCGAGACTCCATCTCAAAACAAACAAACAAACAAACTGTATATATATAGTTATATGTTTTTGAATCTCAAGATGTGTTTTAATTGACTTGTATTAATTTTAATTATGCTCTTAAAAAATTTGTATTTAATATCAACTATGTTTTATCTTTCTATTCTCTCTCTCCTCTAATAAATAGTAATAGCAAAGACATATTTTAGTTTAGGGCTTCTACAAATTGAATTATTTGTAAAGAGAGAATATTTTAAAATGCAAATTTCCTAAAATTCAAATGTTTTGATACAGGATTTTGATAGCTGTTTTTATATGTTAAGCTTGTAAGGTCCACTACCAATTTTGGATATTTCAATTCCCCATAGGTAATTAGAGTTCTAGAAAGAATGTTCTAGAGGAAGAAAACCTGTATTTTATAGCTTCATCCCCAGGGTTGGTTATCGATTTTCTTTTTATTAATAGTTGGTTTTTTACTGTGGAAGTTCAAACTGCCTGAAAGTTTTTTGTGTGTGTGTGTGTGTGAATTTCTTTTGAGGATATTAGTGTTTCCCTATTGTATCTAGCTTTAAAACATTGGATATTTATTAAAAGGATTTGCCCCTAGTCAGATGTAGTTGATGACATGAAACCAACTAAACCATTCATCTTATTAAAATTCCTGGAGGTTCAGCTGAGGTCTTTCTCAGGTGAAGTTGGAGAGGATGAAGGTCATCTCCACAGAGTGTGATGTGAATAGTCCGGGAGTGCTCCACTGGTGGTGTTTTCTACCAGCCTAATTTGGGCTTTGTAAGAGATCTTACCTTCTCCAACCAGTATATTGAGTATCATTTTATTTTGTAAAAACAAAACAAAATTGGATTTTAATAAAGAAATGTTATCCAGAGATGACATTTTAAGTTCTGTATAAGTAGTAACAGTGGAAAATGTAATGATCTTTCTCTTAACCCCTAGAATTAATGTGACAGACGTTTTTAAAAAGTAAAATTCAAGTCTTCATTTGGTCTGTGACAGTGATGCCATGTAAAATGTACTAATATGTGAAAAATACAACGTTTAAACAAGGTGAAGAATGTAGAATCCATTCTACACAATTATTTTTGGTTGTAAACAACGAAAAAATCAATTTCTTGTACACAAATTTTAAATTATTAGGTGAAAAGAAACATAAAATATTCTTGTTGGTTATACAAGACCAAGTTAGGTAAACAGGACTTCCTCCATGAAAATGTACCCGATGGTAACACTGTAACAACATTACTAAACAGTTTTTCAGGGAGAAGTCTTTAATTTGTTATCCTTAAAAGTAATTTCCCTCCTCCTAAGTCCAAAACTCAGGAAGATTGACCATGATGTGACATTTATTTTTAGATAGTGTTTAGAATTCTGTACGATGGTATAAAGGACTTGTCTTTAATTAAAAGTGCTGTACCCTTAGTAAAAATCTATGCGAGTTGAGGAATTGATTCTTTTTAAAAGAAAGCCACAAATTTTTCTTGTATGGGTAAATGTCACTCTGTTTGTATCTCCGCTTAGCTGCAAGTCAGGACTTGTACTATTCCACTAGGTTGTCATAGAAACGCAGTTAACTGTCATCTCAACTCAGACTGTTGATGGTTTTATTTGTAGGTTTGTAGGATTATTAAAATTTAACAAAAATTATTGATTTGCTTTTTATTAACACTGGGTTGTTTACCATGGAAGTCCAAACTGCATGGAAACCTTTTTTCTATTATTTTTTTTTTAGTTAAAGAGAAACTCTATAATCTATTAGATTTTTAAATGTTTTTTATTTAAAGTGTGATGTGGAGTCTACAGTAGCAGAATAACCTCCATGAATTGTATTTTTGAATCACTTTCTATTTTCTTTGTTTACATCAAGGAGGAAAAAAAAAGCTTAAAAATTCACCTTTACGTGCTTTTAACTTAACGTAAAAGATACTTGTCAGAAAAGCGTGAAAGGGTACATCAAATGCCTAATATTGGAGTCTTCATTTTATTTATGGTTTTTGAAACTCAGTAAGGATGCTTCACTGAGCTGTGAAAGTATTTATTTTTGTATATTTACATGTGAGAAATTATTTAGTTTTCACTTATAAGTAAGACAGGAAAACCTTATTTACAGTGACTTTATCTAATGGTCCGTGGATGAGTGCTTTTATGCAAAATAGTCAAGAGGCTAGAATTAACTTTTCACATTGGATGCACATTTGATGTCCCGACTTGAGCAACATGTGGCATCTTATTTTAAAGACTAACACTCAGGATTCAATTTGTATTTAACATGTTTACTTCAGAATGCACACATCATCTGTGCTACATTTAATATTAACTTTGTAATGATTTCTCTTTCTTGTTTGTAGATATGTAAGTAGAAGTATCTGTTGTTTTTTGTAGTTTTCTTTTTTCAGTTTTTTTAGTCTTGGCTAATTAGCTATTTTATATTTTCTGTTAAAAACAGGTCAATTTTGGTGTGTAACAGCTCCTTGGTTTAGATAGATTATCACTACCTTTTCATAGAAATGTGTAGGTCCTGTGGATAACTGTGCTTATACTTCCCTTTTGTTGCCATTAGTTCTTCAAGTTATTCTTGGAAAGTTAATAATAGGTATATCATCTTTGTTTTTAATACTTGCATACGAAATAAACAGCTAATAGCTTATGTATAACTAGGGAATTAAATTTAAGACAGCTCATCAATAGACACGAAATACTGATTTTGACTGAGCTTATGGCTCTTAAACTGTTATTACTGTTCTTGTAGCTAGTCTGCATGATGGCCTCCAGTGATCCTCGCCTCCTATTCATGCTCTGTGTCTGCGCCTCCCACACTGAATCATGGCTGACCTGTATGATTGAAAGGATATTGTAGAAATGACAGCATTCCATCTGAGGCCGTATAAAACATAGAAGGGGCTTCCACTTTGTTTTCTCTTGGATCACTCTTGCTTCATGGACCCCTCCATGGGGCTGCTTGATCAGAACATGGCAAGTGACTTCCTCCAGAATGAGTGATCCAAGAGTGTTGGCAATTTCTGCCAACAGTGAGGACCAACTTGCCAGCCATTTGATTGAGCCATCTTGGAAGTAGATCCTCCAACCCCAGTCAGGCCTTCCGATAGTTGCAGCCCTAGCTGACATCTTGTCTGCAACCCTGTGAGAGATCCTCAGTGAACCACTCAGCTAAGCCATTTCTGAATTGCTTACCCATAGAAACTGTAAAATAATACATATTTATTGTTGTTTTAAATCAGTACATTTTGGTGACCAGGAGTGTGGCACATGCTTGTAGTCTCAGCTACTTGGAAGGCTGAGGTGAGAAGATCTCTTGAACCTGTGAGTTTGAGTCCAGCCTGGGCAACATAATGAGTTTCTATCTTTATAGAAAATAATAATAAAATAAATAAATCAGCAAGTGTTGGCATAATTTGTTACACAGCAATAACTAGCTAACGCACCTGCTAAATAAACATATTTTAAAATGTTTTCTAATAATCACATAGTTTATAATTATTTCTAGGTTTAGAATAGGCTTCTGTTGTGGTTTGTAGAGTCATTTTCATAGGAGATTTTGGAGTGTGTTATAGAAGGTATTGACTTTAGAGCACTCATAGCTGAATTTGAATTTTAGCTTCTCCTCTACTCACTGTATGTCTTGAGGAAATTACTTAAAATCTCTCATCACCAGTTTTTGCTGAAAATCTGTAAAACTGGACAATTATACTTAACTCTCAGTAGGGTTTGTTTTTTTTTCCCTTTAAATCAGGTTGAAATGAGATATCTGATATTAAGTCTCTAGCATGATGCTTGATATAGTCCATCATTTCCATTAATCCACAGATTAAACCCTTTCCATGTGAAGATGTAATCCCTTGCCCCAGAGGTGAAGACTTCTGTAAGAATTTGAGTTTGCAGTCTCTGTCTAGTCTGTCC
The DNA here is from genome assembly GCF_000951035.1 of Colobus angolensis palliatus. Lineage (NCBI taxonomy): Eukaryota > Metazoa > Chordata > Mammalia > Primates > Cercopithecidae > Colobus > Colobus angolensis. The sequence goes on from NW_012115511.1 coordinate 3,913,763, forward strand.
TCTCAGTCTTATAATCTTCCGTAGGCAGAGCACTTACTACTCTACAAGTTGTTTTTCTTTTGCCTAATTTTCTTTTTACTGTGATGCATCTTAGGTGTGACTTTATATTTATCCTGCTTATTGCAGAGCTTCTTGAGTTTGTAGGTTGATGTCTTATCAGTTTTGGAAAATTCTGTTATTATCTCTTTAAATGTTGCTCTTGTTCCTTTCCATTTTTCCTTATCCTTCTGGGACAGTAATGAAAAGTATGTTAGAGCTTTTCACTGTGTTCTACATGCCTAATAGATTCCCTTATATATTTTCCTTCCATTTATTCTTCTCTGGGGTTCCCTTTGAATTTTTTTTTTTACTCATTTCACTTATTTTGTCTTCTGTTTTACTAATCTTCTATTAAACCATCTATTGACTTCTTAATTCAGTTAACATTTTCAGTGTAAAATTTTTCATTTGATTCCTTTTTTTTTTTTTTACTGATTAGAATTCTGTTGAAAATTTCTATCTTTTCATCAGCTCTCTGTCTTTTTCTGTTTTCTTTTTGAACATGTAGTTGTAGTTATTTTAAAGCCCTTTACTGCTAACTTCAATGTCTAGGTCACCCATTTGTTTATTTTTATGGTCTTTTTTCATTTTGATTTTTGGTCATTTGGTCCTGTCTTATGGCATACCTGGTAATATTTTATTGAATCCTTAGTACTGTACATGAAAAATTGTAGAGGCCTCGGTAGTTTTCTTTCTCCAGAGAGGAGTCAGCCTTTCCTTCACTAGACAGGTGTGTTGGGGGTTATATACCTCACTCCAATCAAAGATTGAACTGAGTCAGAGCTCTATGGGAGTTAAGTTTTTGTGTCCTGTAGGGACCAGGGGTTCTGACTAAGACTGTGATATTCACCAGGATCCAATTTCCCAATGCCTCTTGAACTCTTATTCTTATCTTCTTAACACATCAAGGCAGCTGGTTTGCATTTTTCTTTCTGTTCAGCTTTTTAGCTTCATCCTGTGCAGTTTTAGAAACTGACAGTTGTCTTACAGGGAGAAGTAACTGTGTAACAAGCTTGTGTCTCTGCCTCTTTTCCACTGATATCTTGGCCCCTCAGGTCTCTCTCCAGTTTTGTCACTCTGTCCCCACAAGTGCCAGAAGGTGTGCTGCTTTCCCTACCCCCAGCAGTGGCTGTCTTCCCAGGCAGAGCTTGGGTTCTCAGCCTCTTGTCCTACACCTAGAATTAGTAAATGCCTCCAGGAAGAAAGTGGCTGAAGAATGCCAGCTCAATTCTTTGCTGCCCTGGAATCTTGACCCTTCTAGTTGAGGTTGCGTCAGCAGCCCTTTGATGCCTTGGATAGATGACGTTGTATATTCCATCAAGACTTTCTGGTTATCTGTGGTGGGAGCACTGATGTCCTCAGGCTACTGTAATATTAGCTGGAGGGTGAAGACTATGCAATTATGGTGGTTTATATGGTGTTTTGACACTACAAGCCACGATAATTCCATAGTCTTCACCCTCTAGCTAATGTCAATGAGTAGATTATTTTTATGGACTTCTGTTTTGGCTAGCTTTATGCCATCACAGTTTTCTGTATGTAAACTTTTTGTTTCTCATTACTTATTGATGTAAAATAAAATCTTACTCTGAATCATAGTAACTTTTACAACTCTCCTTGATTTATTAATTCATGGCCATTATAGTAAATATTGATTACTAACTTTCTTCCATAACGGTGAGGATTAAGAATATTTTATGAAGCCATACCAAATTGTAAGGTTCAACATGTAAAGTTAGTGACAATATAATACTAAGTCTGTATACTCTTGTTTTCAACTTTTGAATTTATTTTACCAGTGAAGTTGTAGCAATTAATATGCCTAGGCAAAATGAAATATGAAGATCTTAAACTTTAGCTGTAGTTGGAATTATTAACATCGTTGAAGGAACCATCTCTGATTCTCTTGTATTTTGATTCTCTTGTATTTTGAGGTTTTCAAAACAAGTAAGTGTATGATGGCAGTCATTTTTCTTTGCCGTTTGTGCAGGAAGAAGAGAGCGAAGAGGAACCCAAGCTAAAGTATGAAAGGCTTTCCAATGGGGTAACTGAAATTCTTCAGAAGGATGCAGCTAGCTGCATGACAGTCCATGACAAGGTAAGGTAGCACTTTCAGAGGATTCTTCTGTAAATTGTTTCTATTGTAAATTTGCTTGTGCTTTGGAGTCCTGATGCTTTTGGTGGTGGCTTTTTACAGTGATCCTGTCTCCTTGCCGCTACTCTCTTCCTCCTTGACCACAAAAAACGAACAAAAAAATCCAAATATTTTATATGTGTGTACAAGCCCATTCACACACATACAACACACTCCAAGACTATATTAAGTAGAATGTAGACAGTGATCAAAGTCAAAGATTTATATGAAATGATTTTTGGAAACTCTATCTCTCACTTAATTCCTTAAATTATAAGGATTCCATTAGGAACCTGTTAAGATTAGAAATAATGTGAAGGTCAGTGCTTTTATAGGGGTAAAAGGGATTATATTGTAGGTGTTATGAATAGTAGAAGTGCCCCAAATTACTACTTATATCAATGAATGAATTTATTCCACATCTGGGTCCTTGCTATAACAAAGCTCCCCCCAACTTTCTGAGTCCAGGGTAAGTACTGGATAGCACCCTTAGCCTACTCTTGGACCAAAACAGTTTGTGTCATCGTCAGAATATTGGGGGGCATGGAGCTTCACCCATTGCTGTCTTCTTCCCTATGACCTTGTAAGTTTTAGTCCTTCCACAAAAAGCAAACTGCTCTTGTCTGATCCATCTCCTGGCTTTATTCTGTGTTACTAGAAGTGTGGCTCATCCTCCCCCTTGCTTCCCACCCAGTTCCTTTTTACCTCAAATTTTGTTTAATTGTAAATAGAGTCCTGTACCCACAACACTTTATTAGAGTGTGTGCCTTCTTATGTTTTACCAGCAGCCTTCTCCTTTGAGGTGTCTGCCATTTGGCTGCAATGCAATTGACCCCTTTTCATTGCTGTCATTGTCCAACTTGTGGTCCCTTTTCTTCACTCATTGAAGACTGCCTTTGCAGTTCTTCAACCAAATTTCATTCCAGTGACCCTTACCTCTTCCCTGTTTCATCTCCCCACTGATAAGGCCACACTTTGGATGGTGTCAGCACTGGAACTTGAGGATCTTAGCCTCTGTGATACTCTTTGTTGATCCCTGTTATTCTTCAACCTTTTGTGCTCATATTCCCACAAACTGTATGACTTTATGGAGTCCTGATCTCTAATCCATTCATACTTTTTCTTTTACTTTTCTGTGCCTGTGAAATGATTGATTATCCTAACTTTATCTTACCAGCATCTTCAATTCTCTTACATCCCTGTCTTCCCATTGTGCACCTCAGCCATACTCTCACCCTGAATTAGTGCTTTCATGACAAGGAGAGCCATGTGCTGGTACAGACTCACACACCTAGGTAAATTTGTCACTAAAAATTATTCTGAATTATTTGTCCTTCGTCAGTTTCTTTAGTCCTAAGTCCCTCTTCTGAACCACTGTCCCTTCTTTCTTAGAGGATGATGTCATTTCTATGTAAGAAGATTGAAATTGTCCGGTGTGAACAGCCTCAATTCCTGACCTTTTTTCACACCCATTCTTACCCACGGGAGATTTTCTTTCTTTCTTTTTTTTTTTTTTTGAGGTGGAGTTTCACTGTTGTTGCCCAACCTGGAGTGCAATGGCTCAGTCTCAGCTCACTGCAACCTCCGTCTCCCAGGTTCAAGCAATTCTCCTGCCTCAGCTTCCTAAGTAGCTGGGATTACAGGCACCCACCACTATACCTGGCAAATTTTTATAGTTTTAGTAGAGACAGGGTTTCACCATATTGGTCAGGCTGGTCTTGAACTCCTGACCTCAAATGTTCCACCCACCTCAGCCCCCCAAGGTGCTGGGATTACAGGCGTCAGCCACCACACCTGGCCACTTACAGGAGATTTTCTTTCTCCTATTCGTGAATCTTTTTGTCCACTTTTGTTCTTCACTTCATCACATTTCCTCCCTTGTTTCCCAGCAATGCATACTATGTCGTAAAGCATACCTAATTCTACTTTCAGGTAACCAGGAATCTACCTTGTGTCTGTATAGATTTGCCTATTTTTGTGTATTTCATGTAAGTGCAGTCAACATTATTTGATCTCTTGTGTCTGGTTTCTTTCACTTAATGTAATGATTTTGAGGTTCATTCGTGATGTAGCACGTATCAGTACTTCATTCCTTTTTATTGCTGAATAGTATTCTATTGTATGGGTATGCTATGTTTTGTCTATCCATTCACCAGCTGATGGACATTTTGCTGATTCTGAATTATGGATCTCACCTTTCTTCTCAAAACTTCTTTATCGTGACACCATTCTTTTCCTATTTTCTTGATCGTTTGTGACATTCCTTTCTGTTTCTTTCACTTTCCTTTCTTTGCCTCCACTTTTCCTTTACATGTTGGCTTTCCTAGGATTTGGTCCATTATCCACATTTCTTCTTAATTTGTACTTTATCTTGGTTTTAAATCTCAGGATTTCTGTGACCACCTGCACACTGACCTTCACTGGAATAGCATGCATATTTACTTATGGACCTCTTAAGCATCTTTATCTGCTGTTGTCTTTTTACCTGAACCTCTCAGCATGTCCATAATGAATTCATTTTCATTTCCCTCTAAACTTGCATCTATCTTTATTCTTTATCCCATTTGGTGGCATCACCACCTCCTTTGTCACCTAAGCCACAGATGAATCCTTCTCCCCTTTCAGCTATTTCCTAAGTCCTGGTGATTTTCTTACTACTCTTGCTCTGGCTTAGGCTCTTATCTTCTCCTGCCTCTACATAGTAAATAAAAGAATCTCTTGTGCCTCTGATTTTTCTACTTTAAACCCATCTGTCACCTGGTTGCCAGAATGATCTGCTGAAAATACAGATTTTAAAACTCTTGTATGATTTTGCATCAACTACGAAATAAGACCTGAGCTCATTAATGTTGTATCTAACGCTCTCTAAGATCTTGCTCCCTGTCTGTTATTGGCTTGTGTCTTACCACTTTCTGCCATAAGTGTGGTGCTCTGGCTGCAACATTTGGCTGTTTCTACTCACACCCCATTCTGCTTGATCCACACACATCCAGAGCCCTTCTCTTCTGTTCAGGTATTCTTTATTTTTTCCTGGGAACTAATGCACATACTGCGAACTTGTCTATTTTACTTCAGATTTGCTTTCACCCTAGTCTGTTCATAACATTTTACTAAAGTAATCTTCTAGAAACCTCAACCTGATCATGTAATCCTCCTTCTTAGAATTCTTTATTGGCTTCCTGATGACTTAATTATTTGGGCCTTCCCACCCTGATTTCCTCTACTTTCCTCCCTTTCATCTCTCCATAAATATTTGAATGCCTCTTATTAGCTGACCTTTCCAACCTTATCACCTCTCTCTTCCCCGGGCATGAATTAGATGTGTCATCCATAATTTCTTGACTTTGTCTTGCATTTTATGTGTCTCCGTGCCTTTGAACAAGTTGTATCCACTCTGCCTAAAATTGTTTTTACTACAAGCCTACCCTGTCTGCCTTAGTGTCTATTTTCTAATTTCTTTTTTAAAGTTCAGCACAGCTGTCATATACTGTGTTCCATAGGGTCTTAGAGATACTTCCATTTTAAGCATTCTCTTTAAATTTAATTGTAATTAATCAATTTTTATGTCTGTTTCCCTCATTATACCATAATCCTTTTAAGTCACACTTGGTTATTATCTAAGCATATTATAGTGTTTTTTGTGTATTTGTTGAGTGATCCAGTGAATGAATGAAATGGAGAACAAAGTTTGCCTGCCTAGAGGTCAAACTTTATTAGCATTGTACTTAAACCAACTTTGCCAAAGAGCCTGATGGTTGGGAACTGTAATCAATGCTAACTTTTAGAACATGCACTCTTTATCTAAAGTCCATGTTTCTATTTAAGAGGATTCTGATCCAGTTGAGTGTTTTAGCTTTTAATTCTGGCCCTAATTCTGCTACTCATCGACTGTTTCCCGGGAAGTCTCATCAACTTTGTGAACTTATTTCCTCATGTGTAATTGAAGGCACTCCCTGCTGTAATGCTTTGAATACTATAAAACACTATGTGAAGGCAGATGATATTAGACAGTTGACCTGATTTATAATGGTCTACTTATTATTTCCTTTGCGATGTCCAAAGGACTGCTTACCACCTTTTCTACTTCTTTCCTTACATAAAGTCCAATCTTTATGGATGTACATATGTCAGTTACTTAAGTTACTTACATGAAGTTTAAGGTAAAAGCAGTTGTGCTTGGTGGATGATGCCCAATCTGGTAGTATGGAAAATGAGTCAAGTTTCTGTAATTAAACATGAGAGGGTCTAATGAAATTATATTTATTCTTTGCCCATCCTGAATTTTAAGTAATTCAGGTTAAAAAAAAAAAAGAAACAAAACTCAGTAGTTACAGAAGTTCAAGGCTTTTAATGGCTGGAATGTGGGTAAAATTGGAGAATTTGTATTTATGTTGTCACATTTGTGGCCATTTTGCATTTTTTGTTTTATTTTAAGTAGTGGAAAGTATTAGTAAATGATGAAAATATGACTCATCCATAATATTGGTAGTTAAATAACTATAATTGGCTTGTTAAACTTTTTTTGAAGAGTATATGTTTCTAAAAGTGGATAGCACTGATTTATCTAATCTAACAATGAAATGTTTTCCTCAACACAAGATAGCTTGTCATAAGAATCACTGAATCTTTTTTTTCAAAATGTTCTAACATAGTTTTAGTTTTAGGATGAGACTGTAAAGTCATAATAATTATTTTATGTTTTCTTTCTATTTTAAAGATTAAATGAATGAAATTAGTAATTTAGAAAAAAGAAGGGAAGGAATTAATACTTGGGTAAATTACATAAAACTTGTAACTTCCATAAAATAAAATGTAATTAGAAGTTCAAAAGTGGCCTTTGCAGCGGTGTCAGAGAATGACAGCATTAAAGCGTTTTAAAGATCCAAGCTCCCTTCTCCCTTAGTTTCCTAACAAACTAAATATAGTATTTATGAGGAGAATCAATATCGTGAAATACTTGGGGTGCAGTGAGCTTTTAAGACCCATTCTTTTACCACAGATAGCCTCAGAATGGAGTATTGCTTGTTTTCAATTCTTATCATATGTGGTGTTTTTCTATTTAAATATCGTCAGTGTCACTGTAGCAGTAAAATTACAATCATTCGAGTCCTCTATTTCTGATTAGAACATTCTTTTGCTTTGGAGGAAGCATTCCTGTTTGTTTTAACTATTCAGACTAATTTCCCCCCAGAATTACCTATTCCCCTTTCCCTTCCAGCGCCCAAGCATTCTCTTTTCACCAGGCTTGCTGTCTGCCCTGGATGACTAATCGTCATGGCACCTGGTGCATTCAGGCAGGCCTGTGCAGCAGAATCGTCATACCTAGTTATGTCTGCACACCTGATGTTTTATTAACCAGTATTGATTTTTCTACCCTGGGGACTTTTCTCTTCCTGAAAAAAGGCAACCTTGCAGGAGTGAAAGGCATTGCAGGGGATGAATTTCTAATGAACTCCTTCTTTCCCTTTTTGTGACTCGTCTTTAATGTAGCTTCGTATTTTAAGTGCCTGAACTGAAATTTCATTTTAAGCAATTCCATTTTGGTAAATCCTTTTAAATCTTGACTTTCTGTAAGGTTATTTTTTTAAAGATTGTGCTGATTGACTGAAACACTTAGTAGTGCCTGTAAATTTGAGCATTTCATTATGGATTGCAAGGAAGCATGCTCACATGCAATGAAATACAGAGAATTTTGAACTGTTTGAATAATGCTGAAATAAATAAAAAGGGAGAAAACTCTCATGTCATATTATAGGTAGTCCTAAAGTTTCTTCTGGTTTATTTAAGGTTAGTTCAGATAATTAAAGAAACAGTAGGAGTTACAATATCAAATGAATATGTAGCTCAACAGTTATTTTATGACATAAAAGGGGTTTTTATTTTACATGATAATATAAACACTAACACTCAACCTTATACATTAACTTTTATAGAAGCATCCTAAAGCTAACTGATGGTATGAGTACACCTGAGATTTTAGGTTTCTCAATATGGTATGGATTTTCCATTTGAAAAAATAATTTGTTGTTTGTGTATGTGTGCAGCTTAAGCAATAGCACTGATTTACACATTTGCCATAAATTAGGGGGAGTTTCTGAATCATTCTCTTCTCACTTTGAGTTCAACTGTAGGTTGGTCGTGTTTTCACCGCTGCATTTTTAATTTACTGCCTCAGTCCATCAGGCATTGTGTATAGACTGCATACACACCATTAGTTGTCAGTAGATGAGGGTCCTCATGAGTCATTCTGACAGCTGGCTTGCACTATCACAGTAAAATAGGCCCTGTTCTGTTATTTCCCTGAAGCTGGAAACAAGCCTTCTCCAAGGAATGCATATCTTCTGAGACATTGCAGATCATTTATGCGTTAAGCATCTTGTCTTTAAAAATGGTTTTATTACTACTTGTGTATTAATAGTATTATTAGTTAATTAACTGGCCCCTTTGTCCTTCTTACAGTTTTTGGCATTGGGCACACATTATGGCAAAGTTTATTTACTTGATGTCCAGGGGAACATCACTCAGAAGTTTGATGTAGTAAGTATTCTGTATAAAATAATGTATGAGCTAAACTTCATGTTAAGTATTTGTGTTTAAGAATATTGGTTTACCAGTTTGTTTTAATAGCATAAAGAGGATCTTTATTAATTCAGTCAGAGTGCTAAGAGTATAAATTTGAACTTTATAATATATTCTAAAAACTTAAAGGTGAACTTATAAAGAAAGGGGTCTAGATGCATGCATTATGTATTTTGACCGGGTATCTTTTATATGCAAACTCCATGTAAAAATCTATATGTCTATTTAATTGCAAATTCTTAATTATAGTCATCTATTTGGCTTTAATTTTGGGCATTTAGAATACTTCTGTGTTCTTTTAAAATTGTGACAATGTAGAATGTCTAGGTGAATTGTTGTTAAAAGAAAAATTGCTGCGTTGTTAGTGAATAATAGTGCAAATTTACGTACTCTGGAAGTTTGTGGAATCCTTAAAGTATGAACCCCCTCATTTAGTGACTAAAGTCAGTTGTAAGTACATGCCCTGTCTTCTTATTGAGATGCCAAATGTAATTGAAAGTTGATTGATCACATTGCTGGATCAGTTTATCTCTTCTAAATATACAAAGAAAATATTTTATGTGACTCTTTTGATGCTTGGACTCTTAGGGGATTATATTGATTGAAAGCAAAGAACCAGGCTTTCTTTTTAAATTGTGATTTGGAATCATTGAGGATGAAGATACTATTGAATTTGAAGCTTAATTTTGGTGTGTAAGGTGTACCTTAAAGGTGTCAAGAACTTCCATGGTTGTGTAAATATGACACAACCGTTTGGTATGAAAAAGGTGCTCATTTCGGGGGACAATTACTACTTTTTTGAAGAAAGCATCAGCACTTGTCAAAAGATCCATCTATTGATGTAGTTTAGAAAGGAGATTACAGTTTCTAAAGCTGACACGTTGTGTGGGAAAGGAAAAGGGATGCCTTGTTTTGCTGAAAAGAAATGGAACCCTGGAATGAGGACAATCTTTGGAGCAACACAGACAGGGAATTGTGTGCTCTAATCATACTGATGCATCAGGCAAATCCCTTTGAGGCAAGAGGAATATACTTTTGACTCTCCCTCATCTTCCCCCTGGACACTGGACATGCATCTTGATGACCAAAGCATTTGTCTTTCAGTTGCCATCCATTAAAATGTGTACCTGATACTGGGCCAGGGCTTGTTTTTTGGTGTTGTGAATGCCCCCTCACCTTTAAAAAGATTGGCTGTATAGTTTCTTAAATTTCCTGCTCCCATTAAATGAGTCCCTGACACGACACTCTGCTTCTGTCTTTTTCATATTGAATAGAAATTGCAGTGTTTGCTTGCTAAGGTTCATGGGCATATACTATTGGTTCCATTGCCAAAAGTCAGTCCTTGTATCTGTTTCATATAAGCCTTCAGTTATATCTTCTCTCATGTCTGTTTTATGTCGAGTATATCCTACATCCATCCTCTTTCAGGTAATTTATGGTATCATCCATAAATTTGTCCAAATCTTTCTTCAGTTCTTTTTTCAGTCCTGACTATATGACATCTTTGAAAATTAAGCTCTCTATAGCTTTGCACGTTTTATTTGGCAAGGGAGGAAGATAGTTTGGTGCTATTTTTGTGTGTTTGTTTACCTTACTGAAGAAGTTGATAGTGTGTTTTTGAAAGTTCTCCTTAGGCCATGGCTTCTTTGTGATCATTGACAGAATCTACTGCAGCCAAGCGTATGTCTGACTAACGACCTGGCAGTTTGCACTCCTAAGTACATATTCAATAAAAATACATGCAATGCATATGTCCACACAAAAAACAGTTGGTTAATAATAGTTTAATTCATAGTAGCCTCAAACTAGAAACAGCTCAAATGTCCGTCAATAGTAGAATGGATAATTGTGGTGCGTTCTTAGCAAATTAAAAAGAACAAACTATTGATAGATTAATTTCATAGACTTAATGTTCAGCCAAAGAAGCCAGACCCAAATGTGTTTGTGTGGTATGATAGCTTTTATATGGTGGTCAAGAAAAAGCAAAACTAAATTATAGCAATAGAGTTCAAATAATGGTTTGACCTGGGAGGGAGCATAGAAGAGTCTTCTGGAGGGCTGAAAATACTGTCTTGGTGATTTTCTTGTGATCTACATATGTAAAAATCACTAAACTATCATTTGAGGTCTTTGTACTTTATATAAATTGTTCCTCGATAACATACACATACTTGCACAAACACCTATACATGGGTGCATGTCTTTGGTTGAGCTTGAGCAGTGCTCAAATTATCCTTGTTTGTTGAAGCAACCCCTTTCTGCTACTTAATTCTGAATAATACTAAACTTCCTAGGTTGATACCCTGTTCAGAGATCGTTTCGTACATCAGTCATGACACTGAGGTTATTCCCATGGCTGTATATTCTACAGTTACATAAGAAGGTTGACAGGATTCTGTTTTATACAGCCATCTTTTGTTGATGAAGAATGACAACTGCTAGAGTGATACTTTATTATGCATATTAATACTCAGATTTCAGAATATTTGAAAGAATATTCAGCATATGTTAATTCAAACACTTTAGCCATAAATGTTTTTTTGAGATTATTTCGAGATATAGCTTTATGTTAACTCAAAACTTAATTGCTAAAGCAATTTTACTTAACTCACAGAGTAAAATAACGTGACTTCAGAATTCTTACAGAATCTTAGATTCCTTCTAAATTCCCACAATATTTATGCCCATATAACCACATTAATCATAGTATAATCATGGGATGCATTCTGAGAAATGTGGCATTAGGCAATTTTGTTACTGTGTGGGCATCATAGCCTCTACTTACACAGATCTAGATGGTACAGCCTACTATACACTTAGGCTGTATGGTATATAGCCTGTTGCTCCTAGACTACAAACCTGTACAGCATATTATTGTCCTGAATACCATAGGCAATTGGAACACAATGGCAAGTATTTGTGCCTTTAAACATACCTAAATATAGAAATGATACCATAAAAATATGGTATAAAAGATGACAAATGAATGATACATCTGTATAAGGGACTTACCTTGAATGGAACTTATAGGACTGGAAGTTGTTCTGGGTGAGTCAATGAAGGAGTAGCGAGTGAACGTGGAGGCTTAGGACAGTACTGCTGTAGACATTATTAACCTGGTACACTTGGGCTAAACTCAATTGATTTAAACATTTTCTTTCTCCACTAATATATTAAGCTTAGCTTACTGTAACTTTTTTTACTTTATAAGCGTTTTAATTTTAAAACTTTTGACTTTATAATAGCACAGCTTAAAGCAAGCACATTGTACAGCTGTACAAAATATTTCTTTATATATTTATTTTATAAGCTCTTTTCTATTTAGTCTTTTTTTTTTCTTTTTTACTTTTAAAATTTTTTGTTAAAAATGAAGATACAAACACACACATTAGCCTAGGCCTACCCAGGGTCAGGATCATCAATAGCACTGTCTTCCACCTCCACATTTTGTCCTGCTGGAAGGCCTTCAGGGGCAGTAATGCACATGGAGCTGTCATCTCCTGTGATAACAATGCCTTCTTCCTGATACCTCCAGAAGGACCTGCGTGAGGCTGTTTTACAGGTAACTTCTTTTTTTATAAGTAGGAGGAATATATTCTAAATACCGATAAGAAGTATAGTATAGTAAATACATAAGCCAGCAACACAGTCATTTATTGTCATTATAAAATATTATGTAGTACATAATTGTGTGTGCTAGACTTTGAGTGGCAGCTCACAAGGTTTGTTTACACTAGCATCATTACAGACACGTGAGTAATGAATGTGTTGTGCTGTGGTGTTACTAGACTGCAGTGACACAGAGTGATAGAAATTTTCCAGCTCCATTATAGTGTTTTTTTATTTAAATGTTTAGGAAAAGATAGCTTGTAAAACATTACAGTCTTATGGGACCACTGTAGTCTATGATGTAAACCAAAAATAAAATTCTACTCTTCTCAGTCTACCGAATGAACTCCTCCTCTCAGGATTCGTGGAAAACTGGTTCAGGCCACGATGGGAACGGGGATTCAGACATGCCTCATTATATTTGGAATTCTTTTTGGAATTCAGGCACAACTGCCCAGCATTAACATTAAGACAGAGATCTTAAGACTGACAAAACAGAACTCTTTGTAGTGTGAAAGGAAGTAAGATACCAAATTCCAACCTGACTCTAATATAGCATCACGTGACAGATAGCAGGCCCTGAAAGAAGTCCAAGTATTTTACTCTAATATATATTTCTTTGACATATATTGAAAGAGCTGTACAAAGCTGTCTCTTTTGGGGAAAATTTACATTCTGTAGAGAATCCCGTTCCCTTTCTGGGTCTTTTTCTGATCCTGAAGAGAGTAGCTTCAAGGTCTGAATAGGAAACATTTGTCATGTATTACCTCTAAGGGTGCCACCTATGAGACTTCTTCTGCATAGTAAGAACCTTGGTCTTCACAATTCCCTATCTTAACTCAGATATGCCTTTCTGCTGATTCTTTCTGGTGATAACTCTTTCAAGCAGTTGCCAATCAGAACATCTTTGAATCTATCTATGACTTGTAAACATCCCTCTTTCCTCTCATCTCTTCTTTGAGTTGTCCCAAACCATTGGTTTTTCTGGACCAAACCAATGTTTACCTCACATGTATTGATTGATGTCTTAGGTCTCCCTAAAACATGTAAAATCAAGCTGTAACCCAGCCACCTTGGGCACATGTTCTGAGGATCCCTTGAGCTTTGTTATGGGTCATGGTCCTTACATTTGGCTCAGAATAAATCTCTTAGAGTATTTTACAATTTGACTTTTTAGTCAACAGTGAATGTATGTGGTCTCTTGTTGACCAAAATATTGTTAGGAAGTGCATGATTGTAGTTACTTTTTCTTTAATAGCCTCCAATTTATTTAAGCATTTTAATTAAAAACTTGTTAATTAAGGGTACTTAATTTGAAGCAATGATCAAATTATTATGCCATGTCTCTGTTAAATATTTAGGAGCATTATGCCATGTGTTTTAAATATTTATTCCTTTAAGTGTGCTAGTGAGAGAGCAAAGAACTTGCTGATCAAACATAAATTTCTACTGTTTACCTTTGTGTGTTTTTCTTTCTTTGCTAGAAATAGAAAATGATGAGGTTTTGCTCTAAGGCACTATGGTAAGAGACATTATATAAATATTTATATAATGGATGATTATGAAAAAAAGGATTAAAACAAAACAGGAGCTTAGTGGGCATTTTGTGTTAAGATAAATATCACATTTTTGAAATTAATCTCTTGAGGCAGAGGTGGGATGATGATTCACCTTGTCAGCTAGCAGAATCTATTAGTATTTCTATTCCTGTTTTTGATTTGAGATTAAACTAACAGACTGTATTCCTTAGTTGCTCACACCTTTCATGTTCATGTGCTAGTAAAAACACAGACCTCTGTCCATGTAATGGTTGTGTCCCTGAGAACATTTCAGAGTTCTTTGTTACTTCCCACATCAAGTCCTAACTATCTAGCTAAGCATTCCAGACCCTGGTCATTTGGTGAAACCTACCTTTCTAATCTTAGTTTTAATTTCTTCCCCTCTAGTAATTTTTATCTGTTCACCACCTTCTACATATTGCCGTGGGCATGCTTGTTTCTAAGCTTTTGATCACTTCTTTTCTCTCTAGAACGCACTTCTGTGAATCTCCATTCTTTCTGCAAAGTACCTCCCCTGGATTGTAGCCCTGAGGTGTCTTCTTCCTCTAAACTCCTGTATTATTACTATTTCACTTGTGGTGTGGCCCCTCATAGTGTCAGTACCAGCCTCACATTCATATTTGAAGTCTTGGAGGATAGTTGTCATGTCTCCTGGTATAACCCTCTCCTCTTCCTCACCTTTCTCTTTTCTCTGGTGCTATTTGGTATCCAGTAAGTATATATTGGCTGGTAATATTGTTTTCAAACAAAGCCATGGAACTGGTGATTTTCTGTTACTACCTTTCAGGAGGGCCTCTGGGAGCCAGTTCTCTGTTCTCCTCTGTATTATTCCACCTTCACTTGCCCATTGGATGTATAATTAGAAATTTCATACTGAGAGCTACTGCAGACTGAATTGTTCCCCACCTCCTAATTCATGTGTTGAAGTCCTAATCCCCAGTGTGATGGTATTTAGAATTGGAGACTTGGGGGGTAATTAAATTTAGATGAGGGCCAGGCATGGTGTAAACTCGAGAGGCTAAGGCAGGAGGATCACTTGAGCCCAGGAGTTCCAGGCTGCAGTGAGTTATGATTGCACCACTGCACTCTCTAGCGTGGGTGACAGAGCAAGACTCTATCTCTTAAAAACAAAAACTAGTTGAAAACAATTTAGATGAAGTCATGAGGGTAGAGTCCTCAAGATGAGATTGGTGACCATATAAGAAGAGACAGGAGAGACCTTCCCTTCCTCCCCGTTCCTGCTGGCCTTGTAAGGACACATCGAGAAGGCTCTCTGTAAGCCAGGAAGAGAACTCTCACCAGAATGTGACCATACTGGTAGATTGAGGACCTCCAGCCTCCAAAACTAAGAGAATTTCTGTTGTTTAAGCCACTATATGATATTTTGTTATGGCAGTTCAAGCTGACTAATGTAAGATCAGAGTCTTAAATCTTACTTTTGGAAAGTAACCCTTATATTTAGCAGTATTTAAGTTTTTAATATATACTTACACCTTTTCTAGTTGCTGTGGATAATGTGTAAAGTCATCAAAGTGTAGAAGCTAAGGAGACTTTAAAAGATCATTCCAGGTGTAAAAGGTACCAGGGAAAGAAGTGTGATGTAAATTAGGCTTGAGTTGTTCTGGTTATGTATTCCATGCCCACTACTCTTCCACCCTTATCTCCTTGTACATTCAAGACCTCCCTTATGTAGTGAGACGGTCTTATTACGGCACTTCCCTAACCTAAGTTTCAAAACATGTTTTTGTGACTGGTTCCTCATCTATGAGGGATGATGGTTTCATTTTTCTCCCTGGACTTTGGGACTCAACCATCTTTTGGACTGTGCTCCTGACCTTTTGCTTTCTTTGACTTAGAAGAATTTATTTCTAATATAAATCAGCTACTCTTTTCTCTTTCCTCTGGATTAATATATGAGTGTTTGGAGGATCACCCATCTCTCTTTTCATGTTTCAGCAAAAGAAATGATCATCTTCTTTCTCTCCTCTCTCTTTGACAGTATAATCCTGAAGATTCAGTGTTCCTTTAAGCAGCTTAAATTGCATTTTTAATATTCACAACACAAACACCTTTTTCTTTTGAGACAGAGTTTCAGTCTGTCACCAGGCTGCAGTGCAGTGGCGTGATCTCGGCTCACTGCAACCTCTGCCTCCCAGGTTCAAGCAATTCTCCTGCCTTAGCCTCCCTGAGTAGCTGGGACTACAGGTGTGTGCCACCATGCCCAGCTAATTTTCATATTTTTAGTAGAGACAGGGTTTTACCATGTTGGCTAGGATGGTCTCGATCTCTTGACCTCATGATCTACCCGCCTCGGCCTCCCAAAGTGCTGGGATTACAGGTGTGAGCCACCACGCCCAGCCCACTTTTTTTTTTTTTATCCTTTACATGGCTTAACCATCTCCTTTGTGTTACCTCCACTTTCCTTTTTTTTTCCTCCACTTCTTGAACATACAGTACTTTTGTCACAATTATTTGCCTCAATGTCATTTTCCCCATAGAATGCTAATTTCCTGAGGACAGTTTGTGTAATTTATCTCTGCATCATCAGTGCTCAGCATAAAAGCTAGTGAACTGATAGAAATAAGAAATTGATGGAAGTTGGCTGAACTAATCCATAGTTCCAAATTTGCAAAGTTTCACATATTTAGACTATTTTCCATAAATCAAGGTTTTTTTATACCTTCCTCTCCCATAATCAGGATTATTGTGTGTACATTATAGGAAATTGTTTGGGCATGACCATCTCTTTGACAGTTAATACAGATGCCCTACATTCATTATTCCCCTAAACAGCCTAACTGTTTTGGGCTTATTCATAATGTGGCCAGTGTAATATTGGGTGACTATTCATTGAAAGAATCTTTGGAGCAGATCTATAAACTTAAGCTACGTATCCTTGAACAAAGAACCATGCTCTACTCTTGGTCTAATGATACTCACTTATCGACCTGAAGCAAATACCATCTGTATGGTATGCTGTTCTAGATGTGACATCATTAATTGACAAGCAGGGCATGTATCTTTTTGATATGATCAAAGTGGTTCATTGTTGGCTCAAATGTGCTAGTGCCTGTAATACTTGTTTAAGACTGATTGACAGGTCTCAGATTCTTGTGTGTTTAAAGAACTTATTTTCTATATTTGAACTCCATATTTTGAGTGATAAGAGATGTGTCAAAGGATTTGAGAATTACTTAAATGGAAATCATTCTAACTTCTGATAAATGATGCCAAGGCAAGTCATATTTCCAGTTGTCTGCATTAAAAAATAATCTCAAGTTTGTGGGTTAAGTATTTATAGATAGCTTGATAATTTTGATGCATTAAAAAATAATCTCAAGTTTGTGGGTTAAGTATTTATAGATAGCTCAATAATTTTGATGGCTTCTCTGCACCAAAGTGGCTAAGAAAACATGGTCAGAATTAAGGATGTTTCTCTCTTTTAGAGTAAAGTGGCATACTTATAGAATGTTTTAATGTCTGACCCTTTAGTGGTAACTTCATTTAGGCGAATATCCCTTAAATAGCTAAAATTGAAAATGCTCCTTCACTGAATGAAATTACCCTGGTATTTCACATATTTCAAAGTCAGGGTTAAAGTAATTTTAACTTTGTGGAACATGACTCTGAATTAGGTAGTAGACTGGGGCTTAGTTGTCTGAAGCCTTTGGATTTCATTCTTTAGTACAGGGTACTCTCAGTTCTGGTGCTTCTTTCTTTGGGGTTCAAGGCCATCATTGCAAAGTAAGAGCTTTAAAAGGATTATGAATAAGATGTAGACCTAGGGGAGGAATCTCCACCTTTGCAAGTGGGAGATGGGGAACCTGTAGAAAGTAAAATTTGAGGTGAATCTGGAAAGATGCATGCGCATTTTCCGGGTTGTTACAGTGGAGTTAAGACAGTGATAACATTCTTCTTATGAAACAGGGAATCACCAAAGGGTGAGGAACATTTACCATGGACTTTTTACCTTCATATATATTGTGTTAATTATCTAGTAGTATCTTGAGAATAAGGGAGTGGAGAGGAAAGAATGGATGGTGAGATGCAATAGGAGCAAATTATTTGGCAGGTTTCGCCAAAGGACCAAAGGAAAAAGAATGGAGTGATTTCAGGGGAGTGTCTTTGTGGTGACTGACTTTGGAATTCAGAGTATTTAGGGAACTAAATGAACCAGAAGGATGATGGTAAATCAGATGTCATGGACTAGAAGGCAGGGGCTTTGTATGTGGATAAGGTTTGAGTGTCTGTGCATATGGTTTAACAACAAATAATTTATACCTTGAGTTTGTTTTGTTAATAATAGACTTCTTAGTCTCTGGGAACCATGACAGGGTATATTTCAAAATGATAGTGTATACTTCTTTCTTAAACAAGCTCTGTTTTTCTGTTTGAGTAGCTTTGTTTGAGTCACCTTCTCTAGAACTTATTTATTTGGCTATAATTCCTAATGTTTTTCATTTAATAGGATTATGATATGTTAGGATAGATGAATACTTAATGGATATTTTTCATCTATCCACTCAAGACATGAAGTTCTTGTTACCCACACAACAGGTTGGTTTGATTTCTGGGCTAGGTATCAATGACCACAACCAAGGAGATTTAGTAAGATTTAGTATTTAATAAAGGGATTTTATTGCTTGAAAACTATCCCTGGTGGTGAACACCAGGGATAGTTCTCAAAGCAGTGTCTACCAAAGCTGGGGACTGGGTCAGGTTTTATAAGCATAGGGTAATGAGGTGTGATCTGATTGGATCTTGCAATGAGGTGATGCTGGGAGGCCTGATCTGACAGGATTCTGCCTTGGGGTAATGCTAGAGCTCCATCTGATTGGATCCTGGATCCTGTTGTGTGGTGTTCACTTCTTAATTCATCCTGCTCTTAGATTCCCCCTGTGGTTGCATGCTTGGTTCATCTGGGCATGCTCAGGTTACATGAGCTAAGGGTCCATGGCAAATGAAAACGCACGACTTTGTTACCCAGAAGTTGAATCATATTGTTCTGGTGCGACTATACTTCCACAACATTCTTGTCATTTGGTTGCCCAATCTTTATTTTATATTTCTATTAAGATGAATTTCATTATTTCCATGGGCAGCTATTAAATCTTAACACTTTGACTTTTTTTTTAAGTTTAATTTATAGTAAGGAAAAAATCATATTAAAACTAATTAAAATGGAATAATTCATACCACAAAATATACCTTTAGAATGGCTAAAATTACAAAGACGAATCATACCAAGTATTGGTGAGCATGTGGAGGAACTAGAATTCTCATACACTGCTAGTGGATGTACGATAGTATAACAACTTTGGAAAACAGTTTGGCAAAATTTTGAAACATGAAACATACACCTATCATACAGTCCAGCCTTTCAAACTTAGGAAATGAACAAATATACAGCTACAAAGATTTCTATATGAATATTCATATCAGTTTTATTTGTAATAATCTCAAAGTGGAAACAGTATATGTGTCCATTTGCAGATGAATGGGTAGACAAAATGTGGTATATCCAAACAATAGCCATTCAACTCACAATAAAAAGGAATGAACTATTGATACGTGCTAAGTATGGATGAATCTCAGCTCTATAGTGTTAAGTAAAAGAAGGCAGATTCAAAAGGCTACATATTATAATATTTGCATTTAGATAACATTCTAGAAAATGCAAACAAATCTGTAGTCACAGAAAGCAGATCAGTGGTTGCCAGGAGTTTCATCTCAGAGGAAAAGAACTAAATGCCCTGTGGGATAGTCTAAAAATCTGATTTCATTTTACTGATGTGGAAAAAAGATTAATATATTACTTTGGGCTCTCTTCGTTGCTCAGTGGCAGACATGTGTGTGAGTCCTACCCTAATCATACAGAAGGAGTTTCTTACAGAAAAAAGCAGGTTTGTTACTGCTTTAAGCTGCCCAGGAACCAACTTTTCAGTGTCCCGTACACATAGTGAGTGATGTGAAATCTTTGGGTGGGGTTGGGATATTGTTACTGACTCTTTCCTTCGAATAAATTCTATGGAAATCACCTGGACAGATGCTGTAAACATTTTTAGGGTTCTTTTGCAGATTGCTACATTTCCCTGCAGTTAGGTTACACGGAAATATGTTCCCACCAGCAGCCTGTTTATCATTATATCTCATCACCAACATTGGCTGTTATTATTTGAAAATTCATTGCCACTTGGATTTCTAGAAAATGGGAATTTATCAATTTAGTTTGTATTTTTCTGGTTACTAATGAGGCTGTTTACTCTTGAGAATTGTTAGTTTATATACTTTGCCAGTATATGTGTAAAGTTCTAAATTGATTTGTAATTAAAAAGTTCATTGTTTCTAAGCAGAAATAACATTGATTGGGGTGGCTCATGTGATGGCTCAAAATCAGAATTAAGTCGCTACCAAGTCAAATTTAACACTTACCAGTCTTCCTATTATTAAATAAAATCCTGTGATTTGCTTTTAGGAAAACGTTCAATTTCACACTGAATTAATATTTTAAATCTGAACTTTTCTTCATTTGCTTGTGCACTTGTCTTGATCTTTAAGTTATTTAAAAGCTTAATGAGAAGGTGTTTGTGCCAAGTGTTAAGAGTATATATATTTTTGTTAAAATGTTACTTGCATAAGGAACTCTTACAGATCCATAAGGAAAACCCAAACAACTCAGAATGAAATTGGGCAAATGACATGAACAGGCAGTTCTCAGAAGAACACCAAATGCTCAGTAGCCGTGTGAAAATATCCTTGATTTCTATAGTAATCACAGAATAATAAGGGAAATGTGAAGTAAGACAATATGGTACCATTTTATACCCATCAACTTGGCAAAGCATTTAAAAGTCTCATCAATACCAGATCCTGGTGCTGGGCCAGGGAATTGGGAGCTGTTCTCCAGGTTGGAAGGTATAGAAAGTCTGGACACAACTTCTTATTTGAAGAGTGACAAATGTCTGCTAGTCTGTGGGCTTATCTTTCAGTTTCCCATTTATGGTGTTGTAGGTTCAGAAATTTTTTTATTTTAATGCAGTAAATATGTATCAGTCTTCTCATTTATAGTTTGTGTTTTTTGTGTCTTCTAAGGGAAAATTGTATTTGCTCCTACAAAGTTGTAAAGACATGATACGGAAGGCGGCTAAGAAAGTGCTGGGAAGAGAAGAGCATGTCTCTGGCTAGGGCTCCACTCCTGGGCCTATACCTCAGGACCTAGGTGAGGACAGGAATTCCTGTTTTCTTGCCCAAACGTTGCATTTCCAGAGATCACCCTGTCCTGCCACCACCGCCCACCAACAACCTGTGCCTATAAAAACCCTGACTCCCTAGTGGGCAGAGACAAAAGCAGCTGGACATCCAGAGGAACACATCAGCAGAAGAACACACAAGTGGGACGCTGAGAGGAGTACATTGGTTGAAGAGCCAACAGGCACCAGCAGGCACCGGCACCCTGGCCTGGGAGGTTGGAGGAGAGCCTGGGCTGCTGAGCGGCCAGACTTCAGGAGAAAACCATCTCCCTTTTGGCACCCCCATCTGCTGAGAGCTACTTTCACTCAATAAAACCTTGTACTAATTCTCCAAGCCCAGGTGTGATCCGATTCTTCCGGTACACCAAGGCAAGAAACCCTAGGATACAGAAAGCCCTTTATCCTTGCGAGAAAGCAGGGGGTCTGATTGAGCTGACTAACACAAGCCACCTACAGATGGCTAAACTAAAAGAGCATTCTGTAACCCACCCCCACTGGGGCTTCAGAAGCTGTAAACATTCACCCCTAGATGCTGCCATGGGGTCAGGAGCACCACAGCCCACCTGTCTGCATACTCCTCCTAGGGGTTTGAGTAACGGGGCACCAAAGAAGTGAGCCACATTGCCGTCACATGCCCTGTGAAGGAGATAAGGGAACTTTTCTTGTTTCAGTATTCTCTGTATGTCCTTCTAAAGTTTTAAAGTTTTGCTTTTTACATTATCTTCACTTTTCCTCAAGAAAAAAATTCTCCCTGGACTGTGAGAAGAATTTATTCCTTGATATTGTGACAGATACTGAAGTTCTTCTCTTGCCAGAAAAAAAATTACATGAAAATGAGTCCCCTGAACCTACTGATTTCCCATTTTCTTTCCTTAGCGCCTGTCCAGCCCTTGACCCTGTTGCATTAGTGGAATCTACTATCCCAGATTGGATATAGAAAGAGCAGTGTTGTTGGAGTGATTAGAGAAGAAACTCTGGCGAGGCGGTAATGTCCAGCAGAAGGATGGTTGGCAGGTTCTGAGGTGGCAGCACTGCATGCAGGCCAGGCTTGGGGTCAGACGCCAGCCAGCCGTGTCTGCCCCACGTTCATTAGCTTGATGTGTTACCACACTTTCTTCATCTGTAAAGTGTGGATCGTAGTCATACCTCTCATTTAGATGATGGTTTTGAGAATTATATGAATGAATACATGTAAAATATGTAACACAAGGCTTAGTAAACGTTAGTCATTATCAGAAGGTAGATCAAGCTAAGAGTCCAATTGAACGTGTTTACTACACTTCCTGAAGAACTGTTATTTTTGACTTTATTCATATAGTTGGCTTTAATAATGTTCAATTGTATATAGGGTAGGGAAACCGAAAGGGAGGTTAGGGAAGAAAGAAGGAAAAACGAAGGGAAAAAAAGAGAAGCTTCTGCGACACACCCGTTCTTACACTCATTTTACTGCCTCTCCATCCCTCAGCTCCTGTGTTTATTTGGGAGGAGTAGGTCACATGACACAAGTAGTATTTTAAGAACATTATTAAGCTTGAGTAATTAGGTGTGTGAAGTCAATCCCAGTGCAGGTCTAGTGAGTTGACTTCAGAAATGTCTTTTCGACATAGCAACATTGCAACATGGCTTGTAAGATGCTTCTTTGAAAAGTTTTGAGAGACTACTTGGAAAATGATTTAATGGAGATTGATAAAGCAATGTTTTCACACTGGAGGGAATTATAACAATAATTTCTGTGGTGGAAGTAGAGCCGAATTTGTGAAGTGTTAAGTGGTCTTTCTTCATCATATGTTGGAAAAATAAATTAGGCATTTTCTCTTTGATTAATAACTTGGTCTCAATTACTTAAATTATTTGTACTCCCCACCCTTTTTAGATAAGTGACTTTTACTGACGTGGAAAACAAGGGCTTTACTCTCTCAAACGTTTGCATTTTAGATAAATAGAATGCATTAGCATTGCTGCAGCCATTATTAAATCAAAAATAAAAGTGAGAAAAATAAGAACACACCTTTACTCCTAACAGATTTTCCCTTCATCGTTGATGGTATCATTTACGTGTATATTGAGAACTTAAACAGGGATATTAATGGGCCCTGCTGAGATGTTCGTAAAGCTCTGCAGCCTTCATGGATCTGCTATATATTTGGCTTTCTTTAGCTGCTTTTATTAGTGGAGTTTGTCCTCAAAGGCGTGGCATAGCAGATCCTTAGGATTAGGATAGCCTAAGGATCTGAGTCTAAGGATCTGAGACTTAATTTTATAGAATATTAACATACTTATAATTTCCTTTTTAGTTATATGGTCTCAGGGATGACAACCCCGTTTCTGTTGCCTTACTGTTAGAGAAAAAAATTTATTACACTCCTAGGGAATGTTCTCTGGGAAAAAAGGAAAAATTTTGTTTTCTGAAACTGTAGTGTTAGATGCCCTGTGGACTAGGAGTCTTAAGGATATGGCCAACTACTGGAGGATGCTGTATTTTTTTTTTTTTTTTACCAAACTCATTTGGATTTGGTAAAACATCAGTGTTTATTTCTAGGCTAAATTATCATTTAAAATAGTTCAGATCAATTGGGCTGTATGATGTATGAAAATGTCTATTTTGTGACTCACAGTTGGAATGGAAGGGATTGTTCCTTCTCCAGTGAGTTCAACACTAAACTATTCCCAGCAACGTCCTGCCAGTGGGACGGCCCTTTTCATTATTAGACAGCTTGTCTTTTTTAAAAAAAGTCCTTGTTTCTTTTTCTGTGTGGTCTACTGGGCCAGACAAGGTGAAGTCTCCTACTGTTTTTTAATCTAAATACCGGGCCCAAGAAAAAGCCACTCTTTGCCTAGTTGCAACGACTGTGTTTCCAGACTCCTGATGAATATTATCTCTTTAGAAGGCCTGTTCTCTTCTACCCTCAGTGTTTTCTTCCATCTCTGTGACGTTTTATCCTCTATCATCTGCCTCCATTATTCCCCATATATCCTCCTGATGCTTCTTTTAACTTGTTCTTTCCTTTGCTGGTTCTTTATATTGCCATCATCCTTGTTCACATCTTTATTGAATCTCACCTGGGTTATTGCAGTAAAACCCAACTGATCTCCCTGCCTTGTGTTTCCCCAATCCCTCTTTCACACAGCTGCCCAAGTAATCTTCCTAAAGTAGTGCTGGGATTTTGTTATTCCCCTCCCTGAAAACACTCGACTGACTCCTTGATGCCTGTGGAATAAAACAGCTCTTCTGGGCGGCACTCAGGACTTCTGCTTTCTGTCATAACAGTGGTCCCCTGCACTGCACCTACACTGTATCCAGACTTCATCCTTTGGCTCTCGTTGGAATGCACTTTCTTGTCTTTGCTTATGCAAATTATTGGTGTCATCTTCTCTGTGACACGGTCCTTGATGACTCCATGCAGAAGAATATGTGTTTGGTATTCATTTAGTAATTGCTACTTACTCCTTCAGCAAACAGTCTCCAAGGATGTGCTAGGGATATAAGATAAATAAAACACAGACCCTGTTCTCAAGTCACTTGTGGAACAAACAATGGTTTGTAATGTAATGTGTTAAAGTATAAAATAGAGTTGTGTTCAAAGTACTGGGGTCACAGACTCTGTACACATCTTGTATTCGGGTCATGTTTTTTTTTTTTTTTTTTTTAAATTCTCTTTATATCATGTTGGGTGTTTGGTACTATTAGTTGTTTTGTTGTTAAATGCGGTTATTAATGAATTCTTCTGCATTATTGCCTTGCAGTAATCCGGTGACTTGGTCATTCTGTGTTTCTCTATCACTCTTTCTTTTGTATCTTTGTTGGATATATGTACAAGCAAGGAAAATATTTACTTGGTTTAAGAACAAATAATTTTTTAAATCATATTTCACACATTGTATGTCACCATTTTGAAAACTTAGTTGTCTTTCATTTGAGGTTACTTATAGATGGAAAAAAAGTTTATTCTTTTTAACAATGATATTCTTTTCAACAATGATATTCCAGTAAAGTGGATTGTTTCACAGTGGTATCAGAACCAAGTGTAGGGTTTGGTTTATGGCAGGTGCTTGGCAATTCTTCATTGACAGTGTGAGTACTAGAAAGAGAAACTTTGTTGGCTCCTTATGTCATTGCTCAGACTGGTTTTGATTTACATAAGAGGTCCTGTTAGTTTTCTCTCTTCCCTGCCAAATTTAGTATTGTAAACAGCCATTCAAGACATCTTCGGGAGACCACAGTGCAACTTGTCCAAGGTGTTGATCTGAACTGTTAGGGAAATTTAACTTTCTCTTAGTAGCAGTAGGATGTGGCCATTGCACACTCTGGGGAAAATGAGCTCCAACTCTAGATTTACTGTTCATTCCACCTCACTGTACAGGACAACTTTAGGATTTGTAGCATCCCAGAAGGTGACTATCTTCAACCTGAACGTATTTCAGTGATTTGTAAGCTTAATAAGGACAAGGATCACATTTGTTTTGTGTACCACTGTGTATTTGGTATCCAGCACAGTCCCTGGCATGAGAATAAAAGAGATAATTTGTACCAAAAGCCTCTTTTTTTCTTTTTATTGAAGTAATGTTTTGAATATTTCCCAGATTGTGAATAACTATCTTGAGTACATAGTCAGTGTCTGGTGCCATGTGCAAGCCAGGCTTCTGCTGTTGTCCATGGGCATGTGGCAGGCATGGGCAGAAGATGAAGTTTCACAAAAAGAAAACAGCTCAAGGAATCAGCAGTAGGCCAGCCTTTTAGGAGGCAAACTCTTTAAATCCTCCCTGTGCTTTTAAAGGTTGTTAGGATTTAGCCAACGTCTATCTAATAAGTCTTCTGTAGGCGGAAAGGCTGTTCTGTGCCCCTGCCTGTGTTGAGGTTCTACCGTCCTGGTGGGTGCAACAGCAGGGTGAATATCTGAGCCTTTTACCTGTCAGCCATGCGCACAGGGCTGTTGGTCTCAGGCACAGAGTAGGGACAGCAGCCTAGGGCTTTAGGGGTCAAATGAAGTTGCAAATGGTCATAAGTTTGAAGTTGCTTATGGTCTCATAAGTTTACAGCATATAAATGCTCTTGTGGGGGAGGTAGTTAAAAACTCTTGATTAGAGGAAAAGTTAAGGAAAAGAGTAGGCATATTTTAATGAATAAGCAGAGACTGATTTATAAGCATTCTCATAAATATAGAAAATTTAAGCTCCATTATTAAACAGGAATGATGTGGATGGGCAAAATTATTTTCTTTCCAAACAAGATGACTCTTCCTCAGAATTTCTTTCCATTCTTCACATTCTCAGATGATTTTTATTTTTTTTAAGATTATTTCCAAGATGTTAGAGTTTAATCAAGGATGTTTATATTCTAATAGAGTAATTTGATTTTTAGATCATTAGAATGGAAATTTAAGTGGCTAAAGTTTCCTAACAAATTTACTTTTTTCAGTCTATGTTAGAAGTTAGAGAATATTAGGGCTATACGGAGATACATATAAATGGTGCAGTCGTATATCTTAAAGTAATCATTTTATATTATTCACTTTCATTTTGTAGCATCAGGGCACAGCTCTGATGAACCATAAAGCCACTTGAAGCACTGCAGCTACTGTGAAATCACTGGGAAGGAATCGTCTGCAGTTCAATCGACTGTGATATTTGGGAAACATTTGTGCACTCTTATATTAGGAGTATAACACTCATCATCTCAAATAGTAGACATGTTATTGTTTCATATTATTAAAATAGCAGTATTGGTAAGACTAATTTTTAGCTACTATATAACTTAAATAAATACCTTTCGCTTAGAAAGCAGCATTGCTTATATATATAAATAGAGGTGAACTTTTTAAAGTATACATTTATAGTAGATAATCAGTAGTTGTTTTTGGAATAAAAGGATATTTCAACCACATTTTCATGCAGTATATTAAATATAACATAACCTGGCCATGCCACATTTTATCACTTACCCCTTCTGTTTATAAATTGCTGCCTTTTGAATTTCCTAATTATTTCGCAAGTTGGAATGAATTGTTACTGAGAA
The DNA here is from genome assembly GCF_000951035.1 of Colobus angolensis palliatus. NCBI lineage: Eukaryota > Metazoa > Chordata > Mammalia > Primates > Cercopithecidae > Colobus > Colobus angolensis. Next base: position 3,940,946 of record NW_012115511.1, read on the forward strand.
AGCATTATTTCCTCATCTGTAGAAACAGCAGCTTCTGTTAAAATCTGGATTGTCTTGAAAGAGCTTCAATATAATATAGTCATTCAGTTTTAAAGGTGTAGAGTCATCTTTAAAACCTCATAAGAAGACTTTTTTGCATATTCATATTAATTCTGAAATATAATTAGTGTCACGGGGACATGATCGCCACATGTGGACTGTCAGCTCTTCATCAGCTACTCCAATCTGATCAAATCTTTTCAGCTGAGTATTGAAAACCTTGGGTCCCAAAAGAACCCAGGGGCATGTCAGAAATTAACTCTTTCCATTGAACTTAATTGAGGCTTTATCATCCTTTAAATTTTTTCTTATTTTTAAGAAAATAACATTTTAACAAAACTCTGCCTCTGCTTTTATTCCGCTCTGTAGTTGTCTTTTTCCGGAGCTTTTGTTTATTTATGTATTTGCCTGTTTTCTCGTTACATGAGATGTGCTTCAGACTCCGAATGATTGTGGTTCTTGTTCTCTCGGGAGCTTCATGAGCTTTTCTATGCCAGATGCTGAGTTTAAAGTAGATTTCTGCTCTCTTGGGCTCACAATTAAGTGCCAGAGACAGGCAGTAAAGTGAGTTATTGTTCTGAAACAGAAATGCTTGGATAGAGACTGATGTGGGAACACACAGAGGGGTATGCCATCCTGCAGAAAGGAAGTTAGGGGCCTTCCCATAGGAGGTGATGCTTGCATTGAATCTTTTAGAAAGAGCAGGAATTAGCCAAGTGGTGGGTGACAGAGGCTGTGCATGGCCTATTCTAAGCCGAATATATAGAGTTAAAGAAAACATTTTAAAAAACCGGGATGTTTAGAATCTTGTGAATCTTTAGGATCTGGCTGGAAATGAGCCTGAAGAGATAGGTGGAGCCACACAATGAAAAATGGCTTTATCAGTAGGACGACTGTTATTTTACTATTCAAATGAGGATGAAAGGGCAGCTCTTAATAATTATACCTGGGCAGCAGTGACAGACACTGACAAGGGCAAACTGAGATGTATGGTTATTCTGTTTAAAAGCCATATTAAGGAATTTACTTTTAACAGAGTAGCAACATGTGTAATTTGCTTTTAGAAGACTAACTTTGGGATTCGCAGTGTGGAAAATGGGGTGTTGGAGAAGACGAGTGTGTGTTAGGGGATGTGCTTGTGGGACTTATTTGGGGAAGTGGTGTGAATTAAGAGACCATCTGCTATAGCAGTGGGAAAAGGATGGATTTGAGAGGTATTAAGAGAGATAGAAGGATAGGACTTAGTGACTTTTGATTGCTTGTTGGGGGTGTGAGGGAGAAAAATTTCTCTGGGATGACTCTTAGTACTCTGGCTTAGATAGCTAAGTGGACTGAGGGTCATTAGGTGAAATTGAGAATACAGAAGAAGGCACTGGTTCTGGAATTGACAATTTGACATAGAGCTGTAGAGTGGTTGTTAATGTGAATATGCAGCTCTAAAGAGAGGCCTGAGCTGGATTGAAAATACTGCTGTTTAAGAGGCAGGGTGAGGATCTACAACCTGGAAGGGTGACTGAGAAGTTGTGAGTAGAGGCTGGGTGTGGTGGCTCACGCCTGTAATCCCAGCACTTTGGGAGGCCAAGGTGGCTGGATCACCTGAGGTTAGGAGTTCAAGACTAGCCTGACCAACATAGTGAAACCCTATCTCTATTAAAAATACAAAAATTAGCTGAGTGTGGTCACGCATTCCTCTAATCCCAGTTACTTGGGAGGCTGAGGCAGGAGAATTGCTTGAACCCGGGAGGTGGAGGTTGCAGTAGGCCAAGATCACGCCATTGCACTCCAGCCTGGGCAGCAAGAGCAAAACTCCATCTCAAAACAGCAACAACAACAACAATAACAACAACAAAAATTGTGAGTAGAAAGGCAGGAAGGAAATGAAGAGAAGTGGGTGTAACGGAAGCCAGTGGAGGAGAGTTTCAGATGCCAGAAAGTCATGGGGACTGAAGGACATCCACTGACTTTGAAGCTAAGAAGGCTTTGGCAACCTTTCCCCCAGCAATTTTGGTGGTGTCATTCAGGTAGAAGACCCATTTCTTGTCTGCTAGTAAATGGACATACGGAATGAAAGGAAATAGGCAGCCATTCCTTTGTATACCTTGGATGATTGGTTCCTTGGAAGTATCTTTTCTCATCAATTGGCAAAAATGGTAACTTGAGCAAGAGAATAGTGAGACATGTGTATATGTATTTTCCATGTCCACGCTCATGAGGAATGAAGTACAGCTAAGGCTGGCCAGCCAGGCTTCTTTGTTGGTTGAATGACTGTGACGCAATTTAAACAGTATTTGTAATACAAAAATTGGTTCTTTTTTATTTTGTAGTCTGGTTCTGGATTCTTCCTAGATACTTACAATTCTAAGTGTAGTTATTAAAAAATCTACAACCCTCAAACTGTAAATATTTTAAATTGGTTTTGAATGAGAACAAAAGGGGGAAGGAAGATGAGTTGCTGCCAACACAGTGGCGACTCTCAGCTGTTCAGGGGCAGAAGGGCGAGGTCACCTGAGAAACTTGTGTGCTTCAAGTGCAGGAGTGGTGAACTGGACCAGGGAACGGGTGGGTCTGGTCCTTTTCACTATCTTCTCCCGGGATGAAAACATTAAATGGTTTTACTATTTCCATGAAGGAAGTCATCTCTTCTCACTTTTAAGCGAAAGCCAGCAGTCTGTCTGGTAATTAATAGGATCTTTCCATTTGCTAAGGGGACTGAAATTTTCAGCATCTTAATTTTTGTTTCTTTCATTTTACATTTAATGTTTACTTTTGCATTACTTTGTTTTAATTCTGAACTACTTTATCATTATATGTTTAGTAATCATTGTTTCTGTTTTTTATGTTGAACATTTAAAAATCTTCATTTATTTAACATTTATAACATATCCAGAATTTAATATTGCTGTGACGTCAGACTAGGAGTGTATTCATTATTTTTTCTTGTAGGATTTTTGTTCAGTCTCTTTCCTAATATTTGTGATGATTTTTCACTTGAGAGCTAAAGTCTTCTCCCCCATTTCCCTAAGGGGAAGCATATTGTAATAACTGTCATTAAATAATTTCCCCACAAACAGTGTGCAACAGGTTCTTGTTTTTATAGCCTATTTTTTGGTGGGAAGGAGTACTGATGTGCTAGGTAAGAATGATGGATTTTGCTTTTGTCATTGGGCCCATAAATAACAAAAATATAACAGAAAATAAAAACATAACAATAGTTTACTTATTTTTTTACTCAACAGTGTTTATATAGCTCATTGTTGTCAATGCTGAGGGAAAAGAAAGTTGGAAGGAAGCAGTGGGTCAGCAGCGTCAGTGTCACAAAGCAGTCAAGGATGGGAAGGCTGAAAGAATTCCCCGTTTGCTTCAGCCTCTGAAGTTCTTGGCAACCTTAGGGAGAGCAGTTGGTGATGGAAGGGTGGACAGCAGCTAGCTGCCATGCTACTCAGGAGTGACAGTGATGGGAGGCCCCGGAGCACTGAGTGGATGGCTCTCCTAGGGAACTGGCTGGAGCCCTTCTATCTTCCCTTTTGCATTTACTGAACCTATATTGTGAGACTTTCAAGAAAGCTTCGTGAAAGTTCTCCAACTTCAGGATTGCTTGTTTGATTAATATATTCTCCATCTTGAATCAAAGAAGTTTTAGTGCTGGAGAGGAAATCTTAGAGCAACTGAAAAGATTGGAGAGTTTATAGTTAAAGAATATATTGTTCTGGCCAGGCGAGGTGGCTCACATCTGTAAATCCAGCACTTTGGGAGGCCGAGGCGGTAGGATCACCTGAGGTCAGGAGTTCGACACCAGCCTGGCTAACATGGTGAAACCCCGTCTGTACTAAAACTACAAAAAAGTTAGCCAGACTTGGTGGTGCACACCTGTAGTCCCAGCTACTCAGGAGGCTGAGGCAGAAGAATCACTTCCACCAGGAGGCAGAGGTTACAGTGAGCCGAGATCACATCACTGCACTCCAGCCTGAGCGACAGAATGAGACTCTTGTTTCCAAGAAAAAAAAAAAAAAGAATATACTGTTCTGGTTTTAAAATAAGTCAATGAGAAAATAAGTATTTCTATTTGTTTTTGTTTTGTTTTGTAGATGTATAGAAAACTTGCTATTAGGTGTGTTTTTCATAGGCTTCTTAAATCCAGGTGGAGGTCTTGCTTCCCTCCTGGGCGCATCATCAGTGGAGAGTAAAATAAGCAGTAAAATGAGCTTTTCCCAAGTATGAAAGAACAGACGTTTGCTTTTCACACATGGAGTGTAAGTGTGGCGTGCTTGCTAACTGTGACTAAAGAGCATGAAGCTACATAGGCAACCATGTGGATGTTGGGATTGCTAACTAGTGGGTCTCTGAGAGAACGAAAATGAAATCCTGTCTTCTATTTCTTATTCATTCCTCTCTGTGTCCATGGGGATGCAGCATTTTTGAAGGAATCAATTATCCATTTGTTAGTCAGAGGAGCCTTACAAATTATACATTAGCAGATTGATTTCTTGGGTTCACTGTTGGGGGACTGATAGCTTAAGGTGGGATGATGAGGAGTGTCAAGGGAAAAGAAGTTGCCACAAAGAACACCGTTAAAAGCAGCTTTCGAAATGATCGTGAATTTATTCCTAATTGAAGAGCTGACATAATCCATACTAAGTGTATTTATTTCAAGCATCTTACATTAGGTAATTGATTATCACATGAGGTGTACATGTTGGTAATTTTGCCTTTTCTTTAAATTTAAGAACTCGAGACCACCTGTAGTGGACCTAGATTTAGAAGGTGTGTGCTGGTCCTTGCCCCCTCCTGCTTACTCGGACTTCTTTTTTTATTCCATTAAGGAAACATTTTTGTATGTTCTATAGTGTCAGCTTGACATTATTGATTTTTGAACAAACTCACTTATATTGTCCAGAATTCCAAACATGTCTCCATTAGTAATAAAATTGTAGCTAATGGAAAATACAGCTGAGGCCATTTTTCTCTGGTCTTCTTTTCTCTGGTCACTCTCTCTTTCCTACATTTATGCCAGTATTACATCTTTGCAAACACACACCCCAAATTGTATGTTTAGATGTGATGCTTTCTGCTCATTGCTGTTATGGTGAAAGGTTTAGGAAAATCAGGCATTTTAGCTATGTAGAATCTTGTACTGGAAGGTTCCCCTCTATGTTTAGGAATATCTTGTACCCTTTCTCTCCTTCCTGTTGTTGTTGTTGTTGTTGTTTTCCTGTCGTTGCTGCTTGTTTCTTTGTTTTCAGTATATAGAAATGACAGATGCGTGTAAGGCATTTGTTTCTTTTATAGGAGGAATGATTATGGATGCCAGGCTAGTTGCATGCAACATTGACAGTTGTAATATTGAAATCCTCTTGTTTATTTGTTCTTTATTAAATGTTATGGAACTGTTATGGAAATGGAATGTGCATAGTAATGGTACTCAGTTATCACTCAAAAATATGCATGTGAGTTCCTGGAATCCTGGTTTTAAATATTATATTTAATATCTGGTTTCTTTTTGTTTTTAGATTAATGAATTTGCTACCTTGCCATATTTTAAAACTATCTTCTGATTAGAAACAAAATAAATATTTTTTTTGTAGAGATCTAGTAAAACATAGAAAGGAGTAACCCAAACAATAATAACTTAGCACTCAGATATAACCAATGCTAATATTTGGGAGTATCTGCTTCCAGTCACATAGGTGATATACAAATACTCTAAATATAGTAATATTCGGCTAACCTGGAGTTAACCAAACTTCAAGGTTTGAGAGCACAGTTCTCCTGACAGCCAAATCTACCCAAGCCTTCTGACACACACTGCAAATTCTGGGGATTCCCAAAACCACCCTCATGTTTGATAGGTAGGAGACTCACAGAACTCACTAAAAGCTGTTGTATTAATGGTGCTTTATTACAAGGAAAGGATACAGGTCAAAAATCAGACAAAGGAAGAGAGAACATATAGGCTACAGCATGGGAGGGTTTCAAATGTAAAGCTTTCATTGTCCTCAGTATGCGCTACCCTCCTGGTATAGATGTGTGCTGACCAGAGAAGCTCCCCTGAGCCTCAGTGTTCAGGATTTTTATGTAGACTCTATTACACAGGCATGATCGATTGAGGATTATTCATGTGGTTAATCTCAGCTGCTAGGTTGACTAATACCACTCTGACCCAAAGCCCCCACCCACTACATGATTGGTCTTTTTGCTTTGTCCAGCTCCCACACTAATACGATTGGGTATGGCAGGCCTACCCTAATGTCTGGTCTGGCCAGCCCCCTGCCTTTGACTTAAGATGTTCCTGTCGACACAGAAGCCAAGGGCAAAGACTGAACCTCTCATTGGACAAAGCCAAATACCTTAGTACATAATACCTTTTTGTTAACTTAATTCTAAGAATTATCATTTAGATGCTTTGCTTTTAGAAATTTAGATAATTTCTATTTTTTAGTATCTTACAAAAGAAACTTGTTGTGAAAAGGCCCTTGTGAAAAAATCTTTTTGCTTCTCTTTGGTCATAATAGGTAATGCATATTTTAAATAATTTTGATACACATTTTCAAATACCCTTCAGAAACATTTTCCAAATTTAAATTATTACCAGCAGTATGAGTATCCTTTTTTGTGCTGCTTTGCCAAAACTGTTTTTGAAAGTTTGCTATTTCCAAAGGTAAAATATATTGTTTTGGTTTTCATTTTTTTTTTTTTGTTAAATTGACTCTTATTCTTGTTTACTTACAATTTATGCACATTGACTGTTTACTTAGTTTGATTTTGGTGACTAAAAAATTCAAATTTATTCAAAAATCACTGCAAAGAAAATTTTAAAATATATAATAAGGTACGAAGATGTTTGCAGTCTGCATGACATGGGGTAAATATCCTTAAATATCCTTAACCTATAATGACTTCTTATAAATCAGTTTAAAAATTACAGACATCTCAAAAGTAAAATAGTTTCTGCTCCTGGATTCATTCTTAGAACCGATAGCGTAAGACTGCAGTTTTTACTGATGTCTTTTCTCTCCAATTCTATTTAAAGTGACCCAAGAAATGGAGAATATTTATATTTTCACTTTGAAACAGAGAAGGGAAGACTGTAGTAAATAATCAAGTACTAAATAATGTGATTGCATTGATTTTGGGGAGGCATAAATCAAGTATAATTTATAATAATTTAAAGGTAATTACTAATAAGATAAAAGATCAACAACATCTAATTCTTGGATGGAAAAGAAAAAAATTTGAGTACTATAGCAAATAATAAAAAATCAAATGGGGACACATAAAAACTGTAAAATAATGTAGTAACAAAGCCAATACTAAATGGATCAGATATTCTGTTACTATTAATTAAAGAAAAATAACCTTAGCTTTGAAGGACACATATTTTACAAAATGATGAAAGTGAAAAATAAAAATGTGAGCAAAATACACTGTAAAAAGCCAAACAGAAATCAAGTGTGTTGGCAGTAGAAATGTGACAAAAACTAGAATTTAGAGCAAAAGAACATTAACCAGCAGAAGGCATAGTATGTTGATTACATTTACAAGTTAAAAGGAAGATTGAGTACAATCATTATACCCTTTGATATGCCAAATTATAGGGCATCTAATATCTGGACCAAAATTCATTTGAAATTCAAGGATAAATGAACAAAACTACAATTGGAGTAAGAAGTTTTTAAAACTTGTTTTTAATCAGTTTTGATAGATGAAGGAAGAAAACAGTAAGTATATAGAGAAATTAAATAATATAAATAGCGTGATTTAAAAATACATATTTTGAGCCTAAAATAGAGAATATGCATTATTTTTGAAATTATATCTTAAGAATAATTAGAGAAATTATTAAATTTCTAAAAACAGATATTATACAAACCACATTCACAGACCACAATTCATTCACACTAGACTTTATTAATAACTAGATTAATGGGCAAATACAGCATGACCATCCTTGGAAATGAAACAAAATGTTACTTTTCTCAAAAAGGAAATAATTATTGTAATTAAACGTTAACTTTTGTCTTTCGATTTGTGGCCAGTGATAATCAAAAGCATTTTATTATATGACTGACAAATCAGTAATTACAATTATTAGGTAGTATATTAAAGTCTGGAAATTTCAAGATGGTGAACAAAATTATTCTAAAATTAAAAAGGAAAAAATTAAGGAATAATAATAAGAAATTAATAAATAGAAAAATTTTAAAATAAAACAAATTGATGAAAATATTGTTTCTGCAAAGAGGCTACCAGTACAGCTGATATACACCTGATAATGATAATCAAAGAAAAAAAGGAAACAAAGTACTTATACCAGTAAGATATCTGTATATTTGCAAATATGAAATAGGAAAAGTAATAGTACCTAGCTTATAGAATTGCTGTGTTAAATGATGCATGTATAAAAGTCATAGAATAGAGCCTGATGTATAATGACCATATAGTAAATATTAACTTAGTAGTAATAGTTTTACTATTTATTCTTAGCAGTATGAATATCATCGGTATTACTAAAATTGTTAAAGAACAAAAAGTAAAATAAAAGTTATTTTCATCACTAATGAATTTAAAATGTGCTATATTTTTTTTTCTTGGAAAATATAAATGACCAGATTAGATTGAGAACATTTGAGTAGCTTGACAATTAAAGTGGAAAAAAATGAAAAAAAGATCTCAAGATTTAAGAAATAACCCATTAAAGATGTTGATCTCAGACATTTTTATGGGCTGGTTCCTTTTTATCTTTTTAAATTTTGAATGTTTATTGTGAAATGTAACTTTACATAAAATGTGTAGTAAAACAGATCGTCACCATCCAAACAGTCACAAAACTACCACTCTGTTGAGAATAAACCATGTGACCCTTCCTGATCACCGTGTTCTCTCTTCCCCTCAGAGGTAACCACTATACTGACCTTTATAGTAATAACTCTCTGACTTCTCCATTTTATTTTACAACCTGTATGTGCACCCCCTACACACTCTGGTTTTGCCTATTTTTTATGTTGTGTAAATGGAATCACACAATACGTGTCAGGAATGAGGAAAGGATGCTTCCTGTGATTGCTGCTCCTTGAATAAAACTATCAAACAAATATTAAGACCTCTCAGGGGAAGCATATAAAACTTTATTTAGAGATACCGAAGAAGACCTAAATAAATGAAGAAATGTTCCATGTTTGCGGATTGGAAGATTCAATATTACAAAGATAACAAAGGGAGAGCTCTCAACATTTTACCATTAAGTGCAATATTTTCCTTACCATTCAGAAGATATTCTTTAAGAGGTTGAGGAATTTTTCTCCTAGTGTGCTAAAAGTTTTTTTTTTTTTTAATACCATGAATGGATATTGAGTTTCATCAAAAACTTTCTGTATCCATTGAGATAATTCTATGATTTTTCTCAGTATAGAAAATTTGTGTTCATAGGTTAAATCAGCTTTGTATTTTTGGAATAAATTTGGATTTTCTCTATAAGTTGACTTTGTTAATTGTTTCTTTAGGATTTTTTCATTTATGTTTGTGGGTAAGATTTACTTGTACTTTTTCTTTCTCCTAATATTTTTGTTGAGTTTTATTAGTTTAAGGTTATCCTAGTCTGTTAAAATGGGTTAAGGAGCATTTCTTTTTTATTTTTTTCTCTGGAAGAATTTATGTTGAATTGGAATTTTTTATTCTTTGAACATTCTCTCATGAAGTTAATATTCTAGTTAGTGAGTTTGAAAATAAATAAGTAAAAGATATACTAAGATAGTGGCAAGTGCTAAGGAAACAAAACAAAAGCAATGAGGAGTTATGAAATGTTTGGGTAAAATGTTGAACTTTTAGATTGGTTGGCCAGAGTCTCACTGAGAAGATGATTAGCAGCGCAGAGTAGGCAGAAAAGCATTCCAGGCATGGGATGAACAAATGCAGAGGCCTTAAGGCTTGAGAAGTAGCAAAAGGTCATCAGGACTGGTGTAGAGAGAACCAGGGGGAGAGGGATGAGGTCAGAAGTTGGAGGGAAGGCAAAGGCCAGATAATTTAGGACTGTCAGGTCATAGTAAACATTTTGGCTTTTTTCTTGAGATAGGAGGCCATTGCAGGGTTTTAAGCAAAGGAATGACTCTTATTAACCTGTTAACAGTGTCACTGTGCAGGCTTGGGATTGAGAACAGATTTCTAGGAGAGTTAGGGCAGGAGAAAGTCATTTAGGAGACAATTATGATAATCCCTACTAGAATGATGGACCAGGATAGCAGCTGTAGGGGTGGTGAAATGTGGTCCAAGTCTGAATAAATTTCGTCATAAGAGGTGATAGGAATTATGAAAGATTAAATATAGAGTGGACATAAAGACAGGAATCAAAAGTGGCTTGAAAGTTTTTTCCCAGAGCAACTAGAAGAAGGCATTAACTGAGGTGGGGAAACCATCAGGAAGAGCCCTTTCCAGAGGGAATATTGGGATCTTGGTTTTGGATATGTTTTAGATGAGGTACATATTAGGCATCCAAGTACAGATATAAAAGAAACCATCTTAGATACTGGTCTGGAATAGGGAGAGGCCCAACCTGGAGATAAAAATACAGGGGTCATTCCATGGCCTGGAGAAAATATTATGTTTTGAGTATAGATGTAAAAAAGAAGAGGTGCAAGGACTGAACCATGAGATGTGGAAGTCAGGAGTTATCAGTGGTGCTATGTGCTCCAATTAGGTGAAGTAAGTTAGGATTGAACCAGGACTATTATGTTTAGCAACATTGGGGTCATTTGATCTCAAAATTCACAAGAATAAATATTGGAGAAAAGCCAAAGAAAATGTGAAAAATTGTGACTGAGACTTACTAGATTTCAAAACATACTGTGTACACCCTCTATAATTAAATCAATGCTAAATTGATATGGGAATGGACAGAGACCACAGCTGAAAACCCAGAATGTTATGTGAAAATTAGCTGGACGTGGTGGCACGTGCCTATAATCCCAGCTACTCAGGAGGCTGAGGCAGGAAAATCACTTGAACCCAGGAGGCGGAGGTTGCAGTAAGCTGAGATCGTGCCACTGCACTCTAGCCTGGTGACAGAGCTAGAATCCGTCTCGAAAAAAAAAAAGAAAATGAATTCTGAAATGTGAAAGACTTAAATATAAGAAATAAAGTAATAACCATCATGCAAAAAAATAGGAGACTGCATATACAATGTCTGGATAAATATTATACTTCATCCCCTAAAAATAGAAAAGAGCTCTTATAGATTGACAAAACAACAAACATGTTAATAGAAAAAAAAATGAGTAAGAGAGGTGAACAAGCAGTTTACAGAAGAGCAAATTAATTGGCCAATAGACTTAAGAAAAATGCTTAAGTTTATTAGTAGTCAGGAAAATGAATCAATGAATATTGATCGTTGGCAGAAAAAAAGTCAAAAAAAAAAACCTTCTATTGCTAATAGAGGTACGTGGGAAAAAGGATTCTTTTACCTTAGAGGTATGATTTTTTTCCCCCATAATGTTGCTAATGTGATGGCACAAATGGTTTCCATTCAGTGAGAAACATGTTGTAATGGAAACTTTGGTTTATTTGCACTTGGAATACTATTGTGTGCCATGCATAGTCCTTAGTAGCACTGTGGCTTTAGACACTTCACATAAATTCTTGAAGCCTCATTTTCCTCATTGTGAGATGGAGATAACCAGCCTTAGCTGACTACTTTCCTCTGGGGTTGAATAACAGATCTTGTGTATGCTAGGTCTTTGGAAATGATATAATGTGATTTACAGAATATTAGGATAGGCCATGAGCTTTTCAATACCAGAGTCCAAGAACAAATTACATAAACATGTATATAGAAAGAAAATCTACTAAGTGTAACTTGCAGTAAAGAAGAGCTTTGTAAAGAAGGCTTGATGTCTTAGCTGCTTTCATTATTGGGTCTCAGTTTTCTAAGCATAGAACAACGCTGTCCAGTAGAACTTACTGCAGTGATGATGTTCTGTGATCTGTATTCTTTCTAGTACAAGTCACATGTAGTCGTTGAACACTTGGCATGTGTTAGTGCAACAGAGGAACTGATTTATCGAATTTTAATTTAACTTTCAGTTTTAAAGGCTACATGTGGACAGTACCATATTGGAAAGGAAACCTAGGCTGCACAAACTTACTAAATTATAAATTTGAGGCAGCTTACAACCAGATGCCAAAGAAATTACAGTCAGAGGTTTGTGGAGTTTATATTTTCCAAGACTAAAATCGATATTAAAAAATTGTTGTTTGATGAACCCATGATCTGAATAAGGAAACTATTAACAGAAGATGTTCAATTTGAGGAAGGAATTTATTCAAAGACTATAGAAGCTGAACATTTAGACTTCTCAGCCAGAAGTCCAGACATGCTGGCCTAGGTGCTTTCCCAGATCAGCTTTTGCTTTCTTTGTAGATCCTTGCTGCCCAGTGCAGTATTCTTCACTCCTCCCAGGTTGTAGCCCTGACTCCTCTGTTTTCTCTGTTTTGATTCCCTGCTGTGAGCTTTAGTTTATTCTTCTACAAAATAGATCAAATATCTATCTTCAAGGACCTTTACTCTTCTAACATTCTAGGAACTTTAAGGAGCTAGCTTATTTTTCATGGGCTGCATCTCAGGAGTGTCGCTCGTGTGGTGATTTAGGGATCGAGATGAGAAAGGATTTTGTAGCCAGGAGTCTCATCTCCATGTCAGAATGTCTTTCAACAGCATCAATCAATGGGTGGCCTTTTTGGGGTCTGGGAGCCTTGGTCTGCCCTGACCTTTGCCTGCTTGCTCTGATATATTTTTCACCTGAAGATCTCACATTCAACTTTGCATATTTACATTTATTTTATCAACAAGCCAAACCATTTTAAGGCTAAATATTTTTTAAAAGCTACTTTGCAAGCTTATGTTCTAGCTGTTGTAGGCTTACTTTTCTTCTCATAGTTAGTTTCTACTGTGCTTTGTGTAAGATAGTTGGAAACTGTCATTATTTAAGAAGAAAACAAAGAGTTTACTATTTTACAAAGAGCAAAGACATTTGATTGTTGATACATATGTTCCTGAAGTTTTACACATCTTTTCGTCTTTTTCTTTTTAGAGTCCTGTGAAGATAAATCAGATTAGCTTGGATGAAAGTGGAGAGCACATGGGCGTGTGTTCAGAGGATGGCAAGGTATGGCAAGGATGTGGTCATGCTGAGAGTTCTGCTGTGGCGCCAGCCCCAGGTGATCGGAACAGCACCTTGCTTACTATATACCTGCATTAAGACAATCTTGATTATTCTTTCTGAGTATTGAAGTTGCTTCTGATTGGTCATAATTAAAATAAAATATATTTTGCATAAATGTGCCTTAGGAAAAGTAATTACAAGACTGTCAATAATGTAACTAGTATTAAACTGATTAACAGCTGTGGCAGGGTGACGTGTCCCCTTAATCATTACTGCCGTGCCACTTCTACTTCAGTGACTAGTCTGCAGTTCCTGCAAGATAGTAGTTTAATGCCTTTCTGCCATAAATCCACAAAATTGGATTTTGTGGGCATGATTTCTGTGGGCCAGTGGTTTTCATTTTCACACACAAGTTATGAATGTTTCTCTTGAATTATAGAATCTTTTGATAAGCAATCATAGTTTATCAGAAGAATAAAGTGTCTTACAATGGCCACATTAAATAAATGTAAAATCAATATATGTACAGTTTTCTAAAAACCTGGTGTCTACTTCCTCGACCAAGGACATACATCATTTGTGCAGTGTATAACTAACAATTATCAGTGCTTCTTGCTGATGTTGAGCTGTGACATTTAATGGTTGTGGTGATTGATTTTCCACTTATAAGAATGTCTTTTTTGTTTTTAAGTCGATGGAAATCTTTTCTAATGTTGGTTTGCAATGATAAAATTCTAATGCATAGTGTATTTAAGCTACTTTTCTAAAATAACAGTTTGAGAGAGTGCATTAAGAATCATTATAGATCTTTACATATTCCTTACTGAGTAAAGCAGATTTTCTAATCTAATTTTATATTTTTTATGTGCCCTAAATTCAGTGGGCCATTAAGATGGGTAAATTAAAAACGGTAAAAGTTTAAAAGTGTAAAAGAGTAATATATATATCTCAGTGTAAAAGAGATATACCCATTTAATCTGTTAACAAAAAGCAACATGAAGTCTCTTGACATACAAGAATGCATTTTATAGATCTAAGCCTAATGTTGCCCAAAGAGTCTTTTGAAACAGTAATTGGAACACTAGTGCTTTTCAAAAAGCACTGTCAAATTTTACAGTACTTTCAGAAATTCTGAGATTGTCATGATTATCAGAGAGAGATGAGGGAGGAGTTGGTTTGTGCAGAAATTGAGAAGAATTATACACACCGCTGAAACATTTTTTGTGTTCATGTATCTGTAAGAAAGATAGTCTTCATTTTGTTTTCTTAAAGGTGAGGAATTCCTTTTGGGCTGTTATCAATTTAATGGAACTAATTTGTTGAAAGATAGTACTCACTTTTTTTAAAAATTGGAAATGAATTTTTACTAAATACTTCATCTAGGAATTTTCAGAGCTTTAAATGTTGAAGAATTATTATTTAATGCACCAAAGTGGAATGTATTAGCTACTCCATCTGGTGGATAAGATGAACCTCAGATTATCTCATGGTACCCTTCTTGTCAAACACCTTGGTTTCCTATTTTGGTGAAATTTATAGCTGCCATATTTTGGTGTGGAACTGTGATATATTTTGGGAAATGATTTTCCCATATTTTTATTAACATTGATAGAATTGAAAATAAATCTTTTAGTACACATACTTATATGTAAGCTACTCCCTTACCGTGGGTTAGTCAGTATTGTGAAAGTTGAGAAGCTAGTATAGAATGATCTGGTAAAGTGGTTAGTGATGATAAAAACATAAAGACATTACACAAATACATTCCAGATACCTAAATCTAATGCTTCTTTAAATAGGTTTTGTGGGGTTTTTTTCTTTTCTTTAGTCTGTTAAGGATCCTAGATAGATAATTATTTATTAGGTTATTTCAAGGGTAACCTTTGATATTTGCATTCAGTTTTCAAGTCATAATTCCATCAGTTGTTTAAAATATACTGTTTATTCAGCTGGTGGTCATTTTCAATCTTTTTTTGTCATGACTTTTCTGCACTTGAGTTTTGCATTTTGAGACACACACATATATCGTGTGTGTGTGTGTTCAGTTTCAGTTTACTGGCATATGTTTCTAGAAAACTTTTAGGATAAGTACATACAAGGTTTATTTTGGGATCGCTTGCATATGTTGCTTTCATATGTAAACTATAATTTAGTATAAAATTCTGGGTTGGAATATTTTCTCTCAAAATTTTGGAGATGTTCCCTTTTTTCTGACATTTATTTTTGTAGACACGTCTGAAGCCAGCTTACTTTTGTTCTTTTCTAAAACCTTTACAATTTTTTTTTTTTGGTCCTGCCTTGGAACTTGGACTAATAATAATAATTACAACAAGAACAACAACAGTAATAAATGGTCTGTGTAATTCAGTTTGCTAAATTATGTCTAGTTCTGGTCTCTTTTCATTAATTTTGTCTGGTGCACAATCAGTCCTTTTGATCCATACAGTGAAGTATTATTTTCATTTCAGAAAAGTTTACTTCAGTTATAATTTTGATGATTGCCTCAGTTGCATTTGTTTTCATTTCTTCAAAGAAATTCAATAGTATAAAGCTGAAGGCAATATCGCTTAGAGGCTAAGAGCATAGCTGTGTATTCCAGCTGCCTGGGCTCGCATTCCCACTCGCTGTGTGAAGTTGGGCATGTTGCTGGGCTTGGCACTGCCTCCCTCTCCTCAGCTTGGCAGTGGGAGGCCCCTGAGGAGTGTTGTGAGGTGCAGGGTATATGGTGAGCTGTCAGTTATGTATTAATTGTTTTTATTGCTAACCATTCATTTTTAATCCATTGCAGTCTGGCCTCTTCCTGTCTCCCATTCTTGTACCTGAACTTTTCAAGGCAAAAGGGTGAATGATTAAGCACTATTTACCCTTCTCTTCCTTTTGGCAGTACATGAGTTGTACAGAAAAGTGTTCATTCATATTGTGTGATGTCTCACACATGTACTTTGCTTTCTCATTTTTAGCTTTTTATTTCTGTGTAGTCAGGGAGAGTTTCTCTGCTTGTTTGTGCCCTTCGCTGATTCACTTTTCTTCTAAAGTCTGTTTTGCGTCTTACTACTTCTGGAGTAGATTTTTATTCCATTTTGCATTTTTAATTTTTCTGAAATCTTTCCCAACTCTGTTTTCATATCAGCCTGATATATATTTAATTTTTAAAAAATTACAACTTTTTATATGCCATGGAATGTCAGGCGGGTGTTGTCTAGTGGTTAGCAGTGGAATTATCCTGTCACTTTTTAGCTATATGATGTCTGCTAAGTTATTTATACCTCTCTGTGCCTCAGTCCATTTCCTGCCCTGTAAAATGGGGATAATAACAGTACCTACTTATTGGGAGGATTAAATGAGTTAATATATGTAAATTACTTGGAATAGAACCTGGAACAGAAGAATCACTTATTAGTTGTGAGTTATTATTATAATCATTGTTGTCATCTTCCTGTTTTTCTGCTCCAGGTTCATAGCGGTCTGATCTTCTTATTGTGGTTGCCAAACAGTTTCTAGTTTTTCTTTGGTTTCTGGTTAATATTATTTCTTAAAACATGGTTATTCTCCCTTTGGGTCTTTGGAATGTTCTGCAGGACTTTTTTAATAGACCTTGACTATGCTTTTTGTTTGATTTGTTTATCCATTCCAGAACAGGGAGATCTCTTTCTGAACCTGGGTTAGCAAAGAGATTCAGTGTCTGACTTGCCCTTGTTATTGTTTTGGGCATTTTAGAATCACGCTAGTTCAGTAACAGGGACCCTAAAATGAGCTTAGTTTCCCTTAACTAGATGAAGGCAGCTCTCTAGGGGGAACTAGAGGCTTCTGTCATCACTCTCTGGTCTCTGATAGTCAGCCTGGGTGGAGAATATGAAAACCAGCAATCTTGACCACCAGAGTCCCTCTAGCTACTGCTGGAGGTATAATGACAGTTCACATGTCCAGCCTATTTTGATTTTTAATGTGTTGTTTGGAAGTGGAAGTTTGAAAGAGGCTGTTACAAGGGAAGTCTAACTGGGAAGGTTGTATAGCACTCTGGCCACCTCTGTCCTAGTTTCTCTGCATCAGGGCTGTTGCCCAGTATTCTGGTTGGCAAATTACGTAGAGTTTCATGCTAAAGTGGAGAATGATTACATCCCTTACTGTTTCATGAGGGTAGGTTTCCTCTATTTCAGGTAATAAAACACATACTACATACTTCTAAGGTACTCACATGGCTCTCTGGTTTGTAGCTAATGAGAAGTCCCCCAGGACTTTGCAGGAGCTTGGTTCTATGGCCAGTTGTTAGGAATTTTCTCTTTTTCTTCATTAGGTATTTTTGTTAGCAGGTTCAGAGAAGTTGTTAGGGCTTCTACAGGAGATACCATTTTCAAAAGGGTCCTCTCTCCTGTAACCTTTAATTACGTGATTCTTATCTTGGATGAGCTCTTCCCAAAAGCAAAGGGATTCACAGATAAGTGTGATTTTCACTGACAAAATGGCAAAATAAATAAAGAGGGAGAGAGAGGGGAAATAAATGAGAATTGTTTGGGATTTTATTAGCATTAGTGGTATAACCTGTGACCAGTTAGTTTGGCATGTCATAGTAGTGAAATGAACCAAAACATTGAAGGTTTTACAAAACACCCTTGTGCTGATACTGATAAAGCTTATGAGATTTGTCTTGTGAAGTTATATTTTTTAATATTGAAATAGAATATAAGAACAGTTGAGGAAAATGTTGCTCAGATAAACATAGTAATAGAAACTGACCAGAGAGTTCAATTCTTGATTTGCCACCTTCAGCAGTTACTCCTTCAGCCCCTGCTGTGGGTATGACAGTGATACTTTTGCTTCTGGCGAATTCTTAAGGATAGTGATGCATATCACTGTTACTATGAACTTGTTTGATTTTGTTCTCTTTTTGTTTATTCCTCTTTATCACTCTACTATTATGCCTTCAATATGCATTTTTAATTTTTAAAAGGACATTTATCCTTGGCAATTCCTAATTTAATTTTCAGCATTGCATCCACAATCCCTGTGTTTATCCACACATTTACTGATCTGTCAGTCTTTTTCTGCAGGCTTATGCATCATTTGTTTACATCTCACATACTTTTCTGCATAATAGAAATCGCTTTTTTTCTAAAAATTACCTTTATCCCATCTGTAAGGCAGAAGGAAGTTTATCCATTTGAATGAATAGTTGGCTTCATTTAATTTCAATTTCTGTCATAGAGTACCCTTAATTCAAAGTCTGATATTCATGTTCTTTTCAGTTTGGCACATATTTAAGGCTTTTGAATGTTTTTTATTGTTCTATTCTACTCTTCTTACACTTTATGTAAAAAGATATCTTTCTGTTTTGCAAGTTTCAGTTTATCCTATATAAAGATAACATGTAGAAGAATAGGATTTAGAATGCCTGGGTTCTGGTTCTAACTCTTCTGCATATGATTTTTATGACCTTAGGCAAGTCATTTTTCTACAGAATCATCTGTTCAACAGGCATAATGATATTTGCTCTCAGACCTAGCATTTTTGCTATGAGGACCAAATGAGGAACAGCAGAACATTGCCAATTGTGCAGAACTTCAAAAATATCATTTCACCTCACCAGAAAGTTTGATTTTGTTTGTTTGGGGTGGGATTTAGCCATTAGTTTCCAGGGATTTTAACTGTACAAGTGTGTTTGAGAACCATTGAGGTAAAGCATGTTGAAGCATTTAGGGATGTGAGTTAGTAGCAGTAGTGTGACATTTCACACAAGACCATGCAGTACATAACCTTATTGTACTGAAAAGAAATAGATTATGTTAGGAGAAGTTCAGCGTGCTAGTTGAGCAGGTGTTCATACTGAGGTAGCTTCACCAAGGTGGCCACTTGTTGATTCGCTCCATTAAGATTCACATGATTCAGGAGCCTTCTTCCTTTCACCTGGTTTTCTTAGATTTGTCGGGGTCCGTCAAGTTAAACTTCCCCAAGTAAAGTGAAACCCTGAATGCAGTGCTTTCCTTTTCTGCTTCTTAGCCATTATTTTATAAGATGTTTGTTATATTATCCTATGCCTATATATTTCCATAAAAGTAATGACTTTATAGCCGCTGAACAATGAGAAGCCAGGTGATAGGGGAGCATGTGTGTATTTGCCATGTCCAAAATACATTTCAAGACTGGCCTCAGGAAAAATGAAATTCCCTCTGTTTTACATTATATTATCGTTCGTTTGTGGGACCCAAATAACAAACTTGGCACAAGTATATGAAAACAGTAGTTACAATATGAGTGGATGGTCCCAAAAACTTTAATTTTAATGCATGAATCCATTTCCCAAAATTATAACATAAGTGAATTTCCTGCTTGGGACTTGAAAGAATGAACCACTCAGAACTTAACAAGATTAGAATAAGAAGAAATTGAAAGTTTGAATAGTCCTGTATTTATTTTTCAAATAGAATTTATAATTGGAAACCTTTTCACAAAGAAACTGTCTTAGTCCATTTGTGTTGCCATAACAAAATACCTTAGACTGGGTAGTTTATAAACAATAGAAATTTATTTCTCACAGTTCTGGAGGCTGGGAAGTCTAATTTCAAGGTGCCAGCATTTGGCATCTGGTGAGGGCTGCTCTCCTTGCTTCCAAGATGGCACCTTATTGTAACTTCACATGGCAGAAGGGATGAATGATGTGTCCTTGTGTGGCAGAAGGCAGAAGAGCAAAAGGGCTAGCTAGTTACCTCAAGCTCTAGCTAGTTACCTCAAGCTTTCTTATAAGGGCACTAATCTCACCTATGAGGGCTCCACCTTCATAACTTAATCATCTACTAAAGGCCCTACTTCTTAATACCATCACCTTGGAGGCTAGGTTTCAACACAATGAATTTGGGGAGAACACATACATTCAGACCATAGCAAAGCCATAAGACCTAGATGGTGTCATCAATGAATTCCCACAAAAGTTATAGAAGAATAATACCACTATACTAGACTAGAAAGAGAGTGGGAACATATTCAAATGTTGGGAAATAGTTCTCATTGACTCTAGTACTCTTTGTTAGCTCCAAGCTAACAAATAGATCTCACGGAATTCTCATGCTGAGAGTATAAATAACCATCACTTTGGAGGTTAGGTTTCAACGTAATGAATTTGAGGGAACACAAGCATTCAAACATTCTCATGGTGAGAGTGTAATTAATTTGAAACCACTTTGTGAAGTGGTTTGCCTATGAAATGTGAACATGCACATAAATTATGACTCAACAATTCCATTCCGTTATACACCCTTCATAAATATGTGTATAAGTGCACCAAAAGATTTGCAAAGTGTGTTCTTAGCAGCCTTATTCATGATAGCCACAATCTGGAAACAACCTAAGTGGTCATCAGTGGACGATGGATATGTGAATTTTGATGTATTCATACATTGAAATAATACACAGCAGTGGCAAAGAACCAACCTCTACTATATGCAGCAGTGTGGCTAAACCTCACAAAGAAAATGTTAAATAATGAATGAAATAAATCAGTGAAATAGAATATGATTCCTTACTTATAAAATTCTAACACCAGCACAGCTTATCCATGGCAATAGCTTTGAGGGTAGTAATTAGTTGGAGGGTGTTATTTCCTGGAAAGGGAAACAAAGGAGCTTATTGGCTTCTATTTCTTGATCAGAATGATGGTTACAGGGATATGTTTGTGTCATAAAAATTTGTCAAGCTATGAATTTATGATTTGTATTCTTTATAGCATGTGTTTTATATTTCAGTTTTGTTTTTGTTTTTTGTTGTTAAGTAAAGCACTCAGAAAATATACTAAGTATGAATAAAGTAGCCTGGAACAACTTTAAGGGAGAGACTGCTAAGCAGGAACTTCTGTGTTCTCAGTAGATTCAGCATAAGGTTGTGAGTTAAGTGTGGTTCACCTATCTCTTACCACATTGATCTATGTGGTTGGTTTATTTTATATATAAGAGAAAGACTCAAAAAAAAAGCTTCCCTTTCCTTTAAGGGATGAAAAAATAGTTCCTTTAGGGATAGCTTATGGAAGTTTATAAAAGAATATTAATAACTTGTTCAAATCTGTTTCATTTTTTAATGGTATGCATATAATACAATTTATGGTGATTGAAGGGAACTCTATCCGTGGGATGCTTATAAAAGCTTAATTGCAGCAAAGTACCCTCACCCTGATGGGATTTTCTTTTTTCTTTTTTTTTTTTTTTTTT
>NW_012115511.1:3962466-3975497 GCF_000951035.1 Colobus angolensis palliatus
GCTACTTTTCATATTTTTATTAGAGACGGGGTTTCACCATATTGGTCAGGCTGGTCTTGGAACTTCTGACCTTAGGTGATCCACCCACCTTGGCCTCCGAAAGTGCTGGGATTACAGGCATGAGCCACTGCACCTGGCCGATGGGATTGTTTTCATTAGATATTTACTAGAGGTCATAGGGCCTTAGAATTATTAAATGTTCTACTTTTCTTATTGATAGTATGTGTTCATACAGACTCAGTAACCTTCTCTGTTGCTGTCATGGTGAACTGATACAATCCATTTTCTTTGTAGGTGCAGGTATTTGGACTATATTCTGGAGAAGAATTTCATGAGACTTTTGACTGTCCCATTAAAGTAAGTATTCAGCAAGTTTTACTTTTTCTAAGGGTTTTCTCAAGTAAGGCAATATGGATTACAGTAATTTGAACATTACCACTTCTGTATTAATTTTGTCAGTAAGTGTCTGTTCAACACTTCAGATGTACTGGATACTGTTTAGACGCTATGAAAGAAGACAGAATGTGTATTTTGTTATTGTGATCTCAGTCTGTCTTCAAGGGTATTTTATTATAGTGAGTGAGATCTCACACACACACACACACACACACACACACACACACACGGTCTGTGATAAAAGACTCAAAGAGGTAGAAATAATATTAAGCATTCCAAATCTGAAAGGAATCACTTTTAGCTGTTCTTGTCAGTGATGGCTTCATTGGTGGAGTGATATTTAACTTGGCATTAATAAATGGAGAGGGACTGATGGGAGAAGCTGGTTTTCCATGTGGAAGAACGACACAATAGAAATGGAGAGGCCAGAAAGTTCAACTTGTGTTCAGGAAATAGCAAGTGGTCCATTTTATTTGGTACATAAAAGACTGATTTGACAAGAGAATGTGGAGGAAGATTGGGCTGGCTTTACATTCAGGCTAAAGAATTTGGATTCCATTTGGTAGATAAGGAGAAATTACTGAATATTTAAGAACAAAGTAAATAAACTGAGCTGAGCTTTAAGAAAATTAATACAGTGACTGTACACAGTATTGATTGAAGGACAGATAAGAGTCAGCAGGACTAGTTGTTGATAAAAAATATGGTAGTTGAAGTGTCTATTATAGTTGTTGAAGGAAGAGGTCATTTATTTTTTTCACTTGTTTATTCAAACATTTATTGACCAGCAGGTAAAGGAGAGATAGGGTCTGATGTATGTTTTAAAAAGTTGAATTTGCTGAAGTGGAGGGTGATATAAACAGGAGAGTGACTGGGGACAAGAGACAATTTAGAAGCCTAATATAATACTCTAGGCAGGGCATTACATGATCTCAATGAAAAGAGTGATAGTGAGCATTCAAGATGGAGTGGATGAAATTTATTTGGACAGCCTGTGCTAAATAGACTTAGGGAACCTAGTGATGGCTTGGATGAGGGTGATGAAAGATGGAAGAGCTCACTGTCAGTTCAGGTTCTCGCTTTGGGGATGGGGTGTTGGATGCCATCAGTTGCAGTAGGATATGTTTGAGTAAGGACATGGCTAGTTTGGTCTTGAGTTTAGATAAGTGTAGTACATCAGGTGGGGATGTTACAGAAGTTTTGGAAACATGAATATGGGCCTCAGGATGGAGATTGGCCCTTAAACACAGCATGATAACTGTAGTTGAATAAGGTGAAGCTATTTTAAAAGATATTACCCAATTTAGAGCTGTAGAGTGAGAAGAAAAGACTGATGGTGACATTTTGGAACACTCTAACTTGAAGACTCGGGCTGTGGAAGAAAAAACAGCAAAGGAGTCTAAGAAGAAGCAGTTGGAGGGACTGGAATGAATCCCAAATAATGGTGTCAGAAAAGCCAGGGGAGAGAGGGTTTCTACGAGGAGGAAGTGGTCAGCAGTATCAAGTGCAGTGTGGAGATTAAATAGCGGGAAGGACTCAAACAAGGACATTCTATGTGGTAATTATGAAGTTACTGGTGACCTTGCTGAGGACTCTTTTCAGAGCAGGAGGGTCACTATACATGAAGGAGTAAATTGGAGGTGAGGAAGTAGAAACAACCAGTAGAGACTCTTCTTTCAAGAAATTTGGTAATAAAGAAGAGACATCATCTGGTAGAGAGAGGGGCCATGTCCTGGGAAGGTTTCTGCCGATCATGTTTTGGTTCATGGCAAAAACCAGTAAAGAGGAAAAGATTAAAAATAAAAGAGAATGCTTGGAGCAGCACTAAGCAATGAGATCAACAGCTTAGGTAGAGAAGATAATCTTGGAAGAGAGTCCTAGACCCTCTCCGCCTGTGAAACAGGCATGAAGGAAGTGGACTGAGCCCAACTATTGCAAGTTAGGCAGTGAAGGAGGAGCACTTGTGGGCAATGATCCCGATGGCTTTATTTTCTTACATCTGAAGGGAAAGAAAAGGGTAACATAATGTGATTGAGGAGCAGAGATGTTTGGAATCAGTCACAGATCTACAGTTATGCATTACGAGAGAGCTAGGGGGAGATTTTAAGAATGTGAAACAATAGAATGTGTGAATCCTTCAATATTGGTATTGAGGATGGATTAGGAAGGTATTGAAGGGAAGAAGGGCTAACTTGGGAGGGAGGAGTGGTTAGAGCAATGAAGGGTCATATGCTAAGCCTTAAACATGACACTGTAGGAAGAGGAGTCTATTCCATTGTAGGAAGGAAATATATCAATTAGTACAAGTATAAAATGTGTTTAAATGAAGGTTTATAGAAGTATAATTGTGTGGGATTTTGCGTGTGTGTTTACCTAAAAAAAATTCTCTATGTTAAATTAGAAAAACACAAAATTAGTTAAGTTGGTGATTTCATGGGTGGTTTGGGGATAAAGAGAGAAGGAGGTGGAGTCTTTGCAAGCTTACAGCCACAACAGATGAGCCCCAAAGATGGAGGTGTACTGAGTGGAGCCACGAGGGCTTTTGTTTTCACCCCCTCTCCAAGATGTTAATGATGTTATGTAATCATAAAGCCCTTGCAAATGAAGGAAACAGTAACAAGGGTGGTGGGGCAACCTTAAGAGAAACCTGGGTAGCAAGGGGCTGGGGAAAGATTGGATGAGTGGGAAGCAGATGAGAACCACAGGAACAGGTTGTATGTAAAAAGGTAAGTCCTGAACGGTTAGCTCTTTGGGCCTGTAGCTCTGTTATCTCTCCATTGATGGGGTCTTGGTGTAAGTGGGCAGAATATCTGGGAGGCTGCATTGCTACTTGGTGCCATCTATCATTGGGAGGCATCTTGGACAATGAGTTAGTTGGCTTCTTTGTTTTTTTGTTTGTTTTGTTTTCTGTAAATTGTATACAGTTAGAAATAGTTGTGACATCTTGCTGCCTTGACCGACCTCCCTTACTGCCTCTATACAGGGGACATCTACTCATAGGGGTCCTCAGCCAGAAACTAGAACTGACTTATCCTGCTCTTTGAGCTTTGACCTGGCTTCAGAGAAGAAATCTTTTCACACAAGAAGAAAACTCAGATGTCATCAGTTGTTGTAAAATATTATTTGAATATATTATTTCCTACTAAGGTTTCAGGATAATTTTTAGATCATGCTGCTTGAACTGTATCAGAGGTTTTCATTCTGTGCTTTAGCTATGACTCCTAAACCAGAGTTGGGTCCTGTTTCTCTTGTAGATTATTGCTGTGCACCCACATTTCGTGAGATCCAGTTGCAAGCAGTTTGTGACCGGAGGAAAGAAGGTAAGTGCTGTGTGTCTCTACCTTGGTATGTAGCCTTGAGGGGTGTTGTATGTTTACTCTACAATTTATCCTTAATTTAATGTCTGGCTATTCATTAGGAGACATTCAAGAAAGACAGTTGTAATGAAATCTGATGATCATCATCTCTTGGGGGAGTTGTGGCTTCACTGTTTCTCACTACATTGCTTTATTTGTTGAGATGGAATCTCGCTCTGTCGCCCAGGATGGAGTGCAGTGGCATGATCTTGGCTCACTGCAGCCTCCACCTCCCAGGTTCAAGTGATTCTCCTGCGTCAGCCTCATGAGTAGCTGGGATTACAGACACCCACTATCATGACTGGATCATTTTTGTATTTTTAGTAGAGATGGGGTTTCGCCGTGTCTCTAATAAAGAAATGGCCAGGCTGGTCTCGAACTCCTGACCTCAGGTGATCTGCTCTCCTCAGCCTCCTAAAGCGCTGGAATTACAGCTGTGAGCCACTGCGCCCAGCTTCTCACTACATTTCTTTGAAGTAGATATAGGACAAGAAAATTAAGAGAGCTGTTACATCTAGAGCTTTGAAATATTGCCCCTTCCATTTAAAAATAACAAAAGCACACTTAAACTACCAATTTTTTTTTTCCTATTTTATTTTCTTCCCTTGTAGAAAATCTCTTGACGGCCTTAATAAACTTTTAGAACAGTTATGGCTACTCTTCACTGACATGTTCGTGGCACGTTTTATTATCTCAGTGTTATTTTAAAAATAAGAGATTGGGCTGGGCATAATGGTGGCTCACTTCTATGATTCCAACACTTTGGGAGGGCAAGGTGGGAGAATCACTTGAGGCTGGGAGTTTGGAACCAGCCTGGGCAACAGAGTGAGACCCTACTCTACAAAAAAATTAAGAAATTAGCTGCATGTGGTGATGTGCCTCTAGTCCTAGCTATTCAAGAGCCTGAGGTGGGAGGATCACTTGAACGTAGGAGTTTGAGGCTGCAGTGAGCTATAATTGCACCATTGCACTCCAGCCTGCGTGAAAGAGGGAGACCCTGTCTCTTAAAAAATGTAAAGAGAAATAAGAGAGAAAAACTTTCATATATTCACATTTTTGTTTATAGATATAGTAAATTCTCAAATTAAAGAATCTGCTTATAGAATAAGTCAAATTAGTTTTTTGTTTTCTGTTTTTATTACCTAGAGATCTTTTAAAGACTATTTTTATAATAAATGCTATCACCATACTGGAATTCCGAATATTATTTACTGTTTGGTTTGGAGCCAGTGAAAAGGAAGCAGTCTGTAGCTATTTCTGTAATAGTAGAGAGGTATGGAGTAGCTGCTTTGAGGCCCAGCTACTAAATGCTTTTAAATGTTTTATGATACTTATCTGTCATTTTCCCTTGGTTCAATAGTTAATAGAATGATAGGGCAGGAAAACCTTCTGGTCTTTCCATGACTTGTCATAATGAGTGGCAGGTTGGTAGATCCTGATTCCATTCCACGACATAAAGCCAAGATCACGCCGGCTTTGATTTCTGCTAGAGAGCCCCTCCTCCCCGCATCTCGCAGTCCATTGTTTTTCTTAGACTGTAGTCGCGTTCACCGTATGTAAAAATGTCCAGGGGACTAAGTAGTGGGAATTACAGACCTAATCTCACATTCCCTAGCTTAGATCTGCAGCTGATCCACTCCTGAAAAAATAACTACCTTACTTGTCTTTGTCTTTGTCAGCCTCAGGAAAGAGTAGCATTAACATTCCACTCGTATTTCTTAACTAAACACTTTTTGGGTTAAGAAATTTTATGTGTGATTGCATTAGGGTTCTCTAGAGGGACAGAAATAATAGGATATATATATAAAATAGTTTATTAGGGAGTATTAACTCACAAGATCACAAGGTAAGGTCCCACAATAGGCCGTCTCTGCAAGCAGAGGATCAAGGAAGCCAGTCCAAGTCCCAAGCTGAAGAACTTGGAGTCTAATGTTCAAGGGCAGGAAGCATCCAGCATGGGAAAAAGATGTAGGCTGGGAGGCTGAACCAGTCTAGTCTTTTCACATTCTTCTGCCTGCTTTTATTCTGGCCATCATGGTCAGATTGGCTGATTAGGTTAGATTGTGCCCATGCAGATTGAGGGTGGGTCTGCCTCTCCCAGTCCACCAACTCAAATGTTAATCTCCTTTGGGCAACACCCTCAGACACACCCAGGAGCAATACTGTACTTCCTTCAATCCAATCAAGTTGATACCATCACAGTGATATAGCATAAGTTCACAAGGCTGAAATTTAAACCCAGGTGTTCTTAGGACTGAAGATCTGGAGGAGAGATTTTGCTGTGTTGGTTTGTGTATTTTTTTTTTTTTTTTTTTTTTGAGACAGAGTTTTGCTCTGTCATCCAGGCTACAGTGTAGTGGCGTGATCTTGGCTCACTGCAAGCTCCACCTACCGGCTTCACACCATTCTCCTGCCTTAGCTTCCGGAGTAGCTGGGACTACAGGCGCCCGCTACCACGTGTGGCTAATTTTTTGTATTTTTAGTAGAGATGAGGTTTCACCGTGTTAGCCAGGATGGTCTCGATCTCCTGACCTCGTGATCCACCCGCCTCGGCCTCCCAAAGTGCTGGAATTACAGGTGTGAGTCACTGTGCCCGGACTGTGTTCTTTAATAATCAGTGTATTCGTGAAGTTTAGTAATTGCTTTTCTGCTGCAGGGGATACCTGTAGTCTCATCAAGTTTGCCACATTAATTCTGCTGCATGAATGTCTTGTCTCCCTGTAGGATGTCTGGGTGAACTGTGTCAGTAACATATTCTTCATCCTTTTACTTAGCATATGATATCATTTGCAGACATCCATAGAAAGGACAGTGTGCATGCAGCAGTCTGGGTCAGAGTCCATTGAATAGATCCATGAGCAGTGCAGGAACAGCAGAGTAATCTAGCATCTAATTATTGGTGAGGTAACATGAGAAGAGCTTGGAATTTATAGAAAGTTGGACATTGGGATAAGCAATAAAATAAGTAGAATTCAAAAACTGCTGAACAGGCAGAACATCAGAGGTTTGGTTTGTCTCTTTGGTTGTCACTGACTACTTGACAAGCTGTTCTATATTCAGTCTTCTATGAGAGTAATTTTTTTTTTCCTATTCAGTTCTCCAAAAATGCATCTGTTGACATCTCTTTCCAAGCACACACAAAAATGTTTATGTGTATATAAAATGAGAGTAAAATAAAAACAGTTAACGTCATCTGGTGAAAACTTGAATTAAAAATGATTTTGTTATTAACTTAGACATTCGGGACTAAAATAATTTAAAAGGAAAAACACACTGAAAAGCTGTGTATATTGTATATAAGGCTTAGTATTTGGGGCATGAGAAAAGCACGTGTATGATAGTTTAAAGTGAGGAATCCCGTGATTACCATGTCAGTGTAAGTAATTGGTATTAAGCCATCTATTTTTGAGATATTTTAAAATAGCTTTATTGGTACACAATTTGCATACCATGAGGTTCACCAGATGATAGTGTGCTGTTTAATGGTTTTAAATATATTTACAGTGCTTTGCAACCATCAACATAATCTAACTTTAGAACACTTTCATCACCCCAAAAAGAAACCTCGTACCCATTAGCAGTCATTCCCCATCTTTCTCCCTCCCCTCCTCTCATCCCTAGGCAACCACTAATCTATTTTCTTTCTCTATAAGTTTTCCTATTCTGGTTATTTCATATAAATGGAATCGTGTAATATATGGCCTTTTTGTCTAGTTTCTTTCCTTATTTTTCTAGGCACATCAATGTTGTGGCATGTATCCGTATTTCATTCATTTTTATGTCCAAATAATATTTCATTGTGTAGATCTATCACGTTTTATTCATCCATGTATCACTTCATTGACATTTGGATTGTTTCTGCTTTTTGGCTGTTATGAATAATGCTGCTATGAACATTTTTGTACGGCCTTTTATGGCTATGTGTTTTCATTTCTCTTGAGTATGGAATTGTTGAATCATATGGTAACTATGTTGAACATTTTGAAGAGCTGCCAAACTGTTTCCCAAAGTGATTGTTCCATATTACATTCTCATCAGAAATATATGAGGGTTTTAATTGTCTACATTCTCACCAATGTTCATTCTATTTTCTCTTTTTGATTATAATCACTCTGGTGTGTTAGTGATACCTCACTGTGGTTTTGACTTGCATCTAATGACTGATGATGTTGACCGTCTTTTCCTGTGCTTATTGGCCATTTGCATATCTTCTTTGGAAAAATGTTTATTCAGATTCTTCACTCATTTTTTAATTGTTTTTTTTTTTATTATAGAGTTGTAAACTTTAAAAAATAAATTCTTGGCAGATATTCCTTATTAGATACATGATTCACAAATATTTTTTCCCAGCCTGTGAGTTGTTGATGGTATCCTTTGAGGCACAAAAGTTTGTAACTTTAATAAAGTCACATTTATCTTAATTTTTTTTATACCTGTGCTATTGGTGTTGTATCTAAGAGATCATTGCCTGTTGCCTATTCCAAGGTCATGAAGATTAATGCCTGTTTCTTTTAAGACTTTTGTATTTTTTACTCTTAAATTAGGTGTATAACATATTTTGAGTTCATTGTTGTGTGTGATGTGAGACAGGAGTCCAAATGTATTCTTTTGCATGTAAATATCCAGTTGACCCAGCATCATTGTTGCAAAGACTATTCCTTTCCCATTGTCTTGGGCCCTTTGTGGAAAATTGGTTAACCATAAATGTTAGGGTTTATTTCTAGACTCTGAATTCTACCAGTCTATATAGCTGTCTTTATACCAGTGTCCCTTTTAGGTTTCAAAGCCACTAATTTTTCTGTAATTAGTTATGGGATGATAGCTGAACTACAGATGCTCCTCAGTTTACAGTTGGGGTTGTCCCAATAAACCTATTGTCAGTTGAAAATATCATTAAGTCAAAAATGCATTTAATATACCTAACCTACTGAACATCACATCTTAGCCTGGCCTACCGTAATTGTAGTCAGAACACTACAGTTAGGCAAAATCATTTAGCACAAAGCCTATTTTATAATAAAGTATTGAATATATAATGTAATTTATTGAAAGCTGAAAGTGAAAAATGAGTCATTGTATGGGTACCATCATAAAGTTGAAAAATCGTTAAGTCAAATAATCATAAGTCAAAGACTATGTACTCTTAAAACTTTGGTTTGGGGTTCTTTCCCTTTAAAAAGCCATTATATATCATCATTCTTTAAGGAAAACCTGTTTTTACTCCCAGTACGATTAAAGCACCCTAAGGTAATACAAGCAAATTATTTCCACTTACTAAAGAAGATATATATATGAGTATCTATCTATCTATCTATGTATCTATCTATCTATCTATCTATCTATCTATCTATCTATCTATCTAGATGGAGGGGTGTGTGTGTGTGTATGACAAAACAAGTCTTTTAAAAGTGTGATAATAGTTTGTGATTTAGAATAATTTATTTAAAAAGCCATTATAATTTATTTTACTTATGTTAAAGGCTTTAGAAACATGTAACTGTGTCCACAAATTAATGATTTGTAACATACAAACTTTGATTTATTTGGATCCATTAAATTTTATCATGTAAATATGTATTTAGTAAGTAGTAAAAAGTACCATTTACTTGATAAATTATAATGATCTGTTTGCATATGGTTAAATGGAGGTTTTTAAAACATGTATCAGCCTGGTGTGATTTGCAGAAATCTCCAGAGAATTTCCTTTTTCTACATGTTGTGTGGTATATACTTGTAAAGATTATTGATGCTACATTCTTTTGACATTAGTGTGTTTTGTTTGTTTTGAAATAGATTTATTTAGTTGAGGTATTTTAGGATGTGTTTTTCTAATTTCATTAAGAAATATATCTTTGATGTTAAAAACTAAAGGCATGTAGAAGGTGACATTAAGAAAGGAGGACTATTGTGAAATGATCACTTTCATTTTGAAAGTGTTCGCAAATTTTTAGCAGGAGCTGCTCTTTTTGTAACTGAGTTATAGAGGTTTATATCTTTGACAAATGAGGTAAACAACTACATTGGCTCAGTAGCTACTCAAATCCTTTCAGCTGCAATTTTAAACTAGCAGCATAAACTAGGCAGAACAATTTTGAAAAGCCCAACATTTAGCAAATGGTTATAACCTTGCAATAGTCATATGTCACAGATACCAAGATCCCTCCTTTGTTGAGAACAGGTGGCAGATCACATAGAGGGAAAAGAGAATAAAGACATATATCAGATAACTGGAGGTTATGACTTTCTGCCTTTAAGAAATAATTTAATCTTCAAAAAATTGGAGCAAAGACTAGCCAAATGAAGGTGTAATGTGGAGTAAAGACATTCTTAACCCTTAAGAACACTGATCTTTAGACTGACAGCCAAATAAATCCTTGGAATTATATGCCACCCTCTACAAACAATGGGTTAAAGTGGCACAGAGACTAGAAGAACTAAGTAGAAAAGTAGAGGACCACTATGAGATATTCATGAAGTCATAAGAAAATTTGAGAGAGATGTCTATTAATATTTAATAATTGTTTAGTCTTATTACAATTTTTGATTCCTATAAAAATTATTAAAGTAATTAGAACATACTTTTCAAAATAGTACTGCAGAACATAGCAATGCAGCAGAAGAAAACCTGAAACTGTAGTTTGACAGATATTTCCTTTTTAGTTCTCCTTCTTAGGTGTTTAGAGATAGCTCCTTATCCACCAGGGACTAGGACTAAGAGGCTATAGTTCTGTCTGGCATAAACTTTTATTTTAGGTTTTCAAGGTATGTTCTTAGTAGTTGAATGCAATAGCTGGATTTATGGACTCCAGTGCTTGACACATGAGCATAAAAAGTTTATTCCAAATTCTGTTTTGTTTCCATCTTGAAAAAAGAAAGAAAAGAGAAAGCACATCTCTTGAAAGTGCCATTGGAGAGAGCTTTCAAACATGTGAACCAATGAATTTTTTTTGTAAGTGTAACCTTCTTGTGTAGCAAGAATTCTAATACAGGAGCATGGCAAATGAAGTTTCTATTTTAGAAATAAATCTGCCAAGTGAATCTTGTCTGGAGTTTGTTTTTTTTTTTTTAATTGTCCAACTTTCCCTCTCAGCAGGTAAACTTTAGCTTCATAGGACCTTTACCTTTGAACTCTGAAATATACTTTGTAATAACTAGTTCTACTACTTTGACAAGTCATTAAATTGTTGTGATGCCGTTTGCAGTGGAGTTCACTTTTAGAAATGAGATAGTCAGCTGTTTGGCGTTATGGTGGGATAGAATGAGGGGACCTGGCCGCAGGGACAAGTTGCTTTGTAAGCTGGAAAATGTCAGTCAGCAAACAAGGAAAGGACCAGAGTGAATGAAATGAGGAAAATATGAAATGGCAAATTTTACCTGAAGGACAGAGATGGTAGTGTCAACCAGCTTCTGTAAGCTTCCAGCAGTGATCTGCAAATAATAAAATGGATTTTGAATCCTTTTTCAAAGGGGAGTCAATACGGGAAGCTTTTTATAAAACTGTAAATATTTCAAAAATTATTATTAAGATTATTTTTAAATTTTATTTTTCCCTTGTTATCAACATTATTTTTATCTTTTTCTAGCTTAATTGAGGTATAATTGACAAATTAAAATTTCATATACATATATACATATATATAGTGTGTGTGTGTGTATTTTTAGTAGAGACTGGGTTTCACTATGTTGGCCAGTCTGGTCTCGAACTCCTGACCTCGTGATCCACCTGCCTTGGCCTCCCAAAGTGCTAGGTTTACAGGCGTGAGCCACCATGCCCAACCAGATTATAGATATTTAAGTTACAATGATAATTTGATATATACCAAATGTATTTAGTGTTTATTGTGAAATGATTGCCATATTCAAGCTAATTAACATTATCAGTTGCCTCACATAGTTACCATTTTTTGGTGTGATGAGAATACTTACAATCCATTAGTAAATTTTAAGTATTTAATATAGCATTATTGAATATAGTAACCATTGTGTACATTAGATCCCCAGAATTTATTCATCTTAGAACTGAAAGTCTGTGCCCTTTTGGCCAACATCTCCACATAGCTCCCAGTCCCCTGGCTACAAATCTTTTTAGGATCTGGATAATCTTGGTGAGCCTTTTCATACCACTGCCATCCCTAAACATGAAGTGTAGGGGTGCTTCTTAATGTGTTTGTTCATCTTTGGGTCAGATTGGAGCTGGGGTTTTGTTGGCTAGAAGGGTTTTGACATTAGCAGTTCCTGTCTGTCTCCTGTCCAGTGTTTGGATCTCTAGGATAATATTTCCGCAAGTTGTCAGATGCTTGATTGTAGCCTTCTACCTGAAACTTCCTTCCACACTACTTACTATTGTAGTTTTCAAGTGAATCATCTGAATATTTTTAAGAATTAAAATTCGGCCGGGTGCGGTGGCTCAAGCCTGTAATCCTAGCACTTTGGGAGGCCGAGACGGGCGGATCAGAAGGTCAGGAGATCGATACCACCCTGGCTAATACGGTGAAACCCCGTCTCCACTAAAGAATACAAAAAACTAGTGGAGCGACGAGGCGGGCGCCTGTAGTCCCAGCTACTTGGGGGGCGGAGGCAGGAGAATGGGGTAAACCTGGGAGGCGGAGCTTGCAGTGAGCTGAGATCCAGCCACTGCACTCCAGCCTGGGCGACAGAGCCAGACTCCGTCTCAAAAAAAAAAAAAAAAAAAAAGAATTAAAATTAAGGCTTCCTAATTAATTCACAATTACACCACAGGCAGCCACCAATCTAATGGTTGCATGTTGAGGCATTGTAAATACATACCTTTATTTCTTCTAGGTACTGTGTTGTAAGTTGTAGTTCCATTCCTAAAGTTTATTTCATGCTGTCATCAATGTACCAAAATTGAT
Source organism: Colobus angolensis palliatus (assembly GCF_000951035.1). Taxonomy (NCBI): domain Eukaryota; kingdom Metazoa; phylum Chordata; class Mammalia; order Primates; family Cercopithecidae; genus Colobus; species Colobus angolensis. The sequence goes on from NW_012115511.1 coordinate 3,975,092, forward strand.
TAAAAACCATTGATTAATAGGAAGTAAAACACAAATGTAACCTTCACAAGAATTTTTTTAGGTATTAAAAATGAAGCAATAAAACAGCTCTATTAAAGTATTTTTTGGTGAGTTTTCCTATGTGTGCTAAGCTATCTGAGGCTAAAATTAGAAATATAACACTTAAATAAAAATCATTTTCAGTCTGAAAAACAGGTGTTCTTCATTGCTGATTGCTTTTTTGATGTCAATATGTAGGACTCCTAGAGTATTTGAATGGTATCTACAGTGGTCGGGGTGGGAGAGTTGGGTCCATGGCAACTTCATTTGCCTTTATGATTCCCATTGCCTCATATTCATCAAATGCCTGTTAAAAATGTACTTTTTTCTTTAATGAGTTCAGCTAACTTTTTCATATAATATTTCC